>NW_007249953.1:416848-519355 GCF_000164805.1 Carlito syrichta | reverse complement strand
GCCACTGCACTCCAGTCTGGGCGACAGAGTGAGACTCCAACTCAAAAAAACCCCCAAAACAAAACAAAACAAAAAACCCAAAGTGCTGGGATTATAGACTGAGCCACTGAGCCTGGCCTCTTCCTCTTTTTCTTTCTCTTTTTCTGTCCTTCTCTGTCTTTGTATCTCTTCACTTTCCTACTGTTTTTTCTTCCCCTTCCTTCTTTCCCCACATATCTGGAAAGAACTCACTACCAGCAGTCTCAATATTAGTTCCAACAATACCCAGGTAATCCTTGCCTTTGAAAACTTTCCAGGAAACAAAAGCCATTCACAAGGGACACCTCTGTAATTCTACAATGTGAGTGTCCACACCACAACACACTTACATTTGTAAAAACACTTTCTCTTCCCTCTAAGTGTGAAGTAATTCATGCCCTGTGTGGTTCTGTAATGGAAAAAGAAAAGTGAATTAAGGGCCTCAAGGAAAATAACACCTTCTAGAATAAAGAGTCCAATGTATAAACTGGGATGGGAAGCCTGAGGGGAGAGGATTTTGGGGTCTGGGCTTTGGGTTCTTGGGGCACCTTGGGCCTTTTGCTGGGAAAGCACTCAAGCACTGGGAGGAGCTGTTTGATGGTCTCCCAATTTTGAGCACTAAGCGAGGGTTGGCCTGCTTCCTCTGTCCCTGCGTGCCCAACACCCAGCACTGTACCTGTAGCCTCACAAGCACCACTGGTTGTGTTTGCAGATATACTGCAAAGAAATACGTGGAGACTCTGCCCTGGGGCCTGCTCTGTGCCCCATGCTTCTCCCACACAATCATCTTCTACCCAGCACATACTACATCCTCCAAAGCCAGAGTCGCTCCTCACAGGGTCCTGTTTAGGCTCCCCCTGGCTTTGCCATATAAAATATTCCTCATATTTATTCCCTGAGATTTCCAGAGTCTCCCAGGACCCCTGAGGGTGTCCCTGATGTAACTTTGACTCCTCTCTTCTCCATCCCTTTCATTTGGTTAATCAGTCTGGCATATTATTATGTGAGAAGAACCATCACTAGTTTCCACCTCAGAGAAAGAGTGACAAACCCTTTACACCCCAGCAGGAGGAGATTTACCTCCATTTCCAACAAGACCCCTTCATCTGAGAGCTGGAACTTTCTGGGACCCTCTGGAATCTTGTACAGGCTGTTGAGCTGTTGGTATGGAACTCAGTAATACATTTGCTCAGTTCATGCAATCTTTAGCTGTAAGGTACACAATAGAAATTGTGTGTGCTATATGGGCTTCACTAGTCTGAATAGAAATGGATGCATTTAACAAAAACAATCAGTTTTATCAAATTATTTTAATTTTTAAATTCTCATTAATTTTCTTCAGAACCAGTTAACTTGAAATAAACCTCTGATGTAAAATTCATCTTAAATGTAATAATATTTTAAGCCAAGCTGATTCTGATGACAGTGAAGAAATTTTTGAGTAGTTTTATGATTTTTTCACAACACAACTGATTTTATAAAGAAAAAAAATATTCCCATATACGAAAACTTTGAAAATGTGAGCAGTATTGTTTAGCTCCTCCAACATAAGCACCCACAACAGTAAAGCAAACAAATCCTCAGTGGGCTGAAAATGTGGTTTCTGGAACTCTCTTAAACCTTGGCTAACTTTTGGGGGCTCCCAAAGGACAGGATTACTTCATGTCAAAGCAAAAATTCTCCTGACTGTGTAAACAGCCCACGATTCTGGGAAATATGAAAAACGTAGATCAAAAATGAAGTTGTGTTGTGCTTGGAAAAGCTGTTGTGATCATGAACTCTTAGTCCCGGGGGATCCACTCTGCTGCTGAGTCTTTGGGGTCCTCCTCTTCCTCACGTTCACATGTCTCTCTTCACGTTCTTCAGAACCCTCTTTGCCAAACACAAAATACTAATGATGATATTGCAACCAATGGGAAGTCTGGTTAACTCTGAATACCCTTCATTAGAGCTCAAACTGCGCTGTGCACTTTTGTGTTTTGTGTTTTGTGGCATATATAACAATGTGGCAGGTAAAAGACAAAGGTCACCAAAGATTTCATTTCCCACTCATTTTATGGTAAGAACCCAAACCGATACTCTCTTTTCTCCTTTCTACCACATGATTGATTCTCATTTCATGCAAAGTATGGTAAATGTCAATGCCACTTTCACCAGGAATATTTTGTTTCAGTGAATATCAAGCGAACTTAAGATATATTCTGGTTCCATCAGGTACAAAAATGATGTTTAACAGAACACAGTATTCCATCAGGATGAACTCTGAGCTTCTTTTCATCATCATTAAATTCATGTTGGGAAGGTAGAGGGATGCTTCCTCACAATAAGATGCATGAGATAAAGAAAAGATTGTGTCCTAGAATTTTAAACTTCATCTAACACATTATCCAGACAACGAGGATTAGGGTTTTTGGCAGGACCATGGCCTTCCATTAGAAGTGAGAAAGCTTAAAGAGAAGTAATCGTAATATATTCTGTTCGTTCCTTAGGCAGCAAGGATCTTCCTTTGTTTTAAACAAAATAAACATTCACAAGGAAACCCAGCTGCTTTTGCAATGAATAAACCCATTACCTCAACTCCTGATACATACTGAGGCATTTTTACTGTTTCATGGAAGTTTGGATATTTTCTGTTTCATGGAAGTTTGGATATTTTCAGTATGCTGTCAATACAGACAAAACAGAGCTGGTTTTAGCAGCAGCGGCAGATGTGTATGAGGGCAGGGACCTTCCTAGACCTCCAATTTGAAGGGTTGGTGGTAAGTTACAGCTGCTGTCAAAAATAGTAGCTACAGGATTTGGCATCTTGACACAATGCTGCCTGGCATTGGCTAAGCTATCTGCACAGTAGCTAATAGAGAGGAGGCTGCATCATATGTGGGGAGGGTTCAATGCCCCCAGAATTTTGACTCAACCTGTGCATCAAGATCCAGCCGTGTTGTGATTTCCACTGCAGCAAATAAGACCAGTGCACATTGCTTCAAGTATCCACCTGATCCTGAGGGTCACTTATGTTTGACCCGTAACCATCAGTAACATTAATTGTGCTGAGGGAAGCCAATGAACATTAAACAATCTAGAAACAAAAGCAAAAGGTATTTTACAAAAGTACCAGCAGGACCTTGAACAACTACCCTATTACTGTAGGAAGGGGATTGAAAGTGGTGAGAAACTGCGGAGAGGGGGTTGGGGGTTGGGGAGATGGGATTGACAGTAGTCGATGTCCGCCTGGGGAAGGGAGGGCACACCTCATCAATAAGGGTACCTGCACAAGGAACATTTGTGTACCTAACCCTGAATTGTACCCCACAACTTCAAAATAAAAATTAAAAGAGAAAACAAAATTCAGTTAAGCCCTTTAATCTACAGAATCAGGTCTTCTTCCTTGCTCAAATAATGTTTTTTTCCTACTTGTTTAATTCTCACCACTCTAGTTTTTTCTCTATAATTCTATTTGCTGTGCATTTGGAAAATGTCTTTCATTTGAATAAATTCCTAATTTGGGTTTCATTCAGTAAACAAACAAACAAACAACAACAACCACAACAAAAAGTACCAGCACTAGAGAGCCTTCCTTTTTCCATATCCAGTTTACTTCTTTTTTTTCTGGATTTTTGGGTATCATGCATGGTCAGGGTGGCAGAGGTCAGGCTGGTGCTGAGAGACCCAGTGTGCTCCTAGAATCAGTTAGAGGGATCTGTGAGGTCAGACAAATCAGGTCCATACAGTCAGAGAGGAGGGCTGTTTACCAGCAGAATGTAGAGAGCAACCTCCATCTAACATGAACAAGTGGAGTATAGAGAAGTTAGACTGTCACAGAACCACAAATAGAAAGGTTCACATCCAGGACCTCCTAAATGGTCAGCTGTAGAACAAAGGTTCAAGTTTAAGTAAGCCTTGACTTCACCCAACTCAGTCTCCATGGAGACTAGGCTATGAAATGAGTATAGCATCAGACTGTTTCTGGGCTGTTCTTAGTTCATCCTCTTGTTAACTGAATGAACTTGAGCAAGTTGGTTTTTTTTTTTAATGCTTTGGCCTTCATGTTTCTCATTTATAAAGTGGGGACATTCTGTCCCTTAGAATCTGCTGATGCATGTAATGCATTTAATGATGCAACATACTTATCACAATGTCGGGCACATAGTCAACACTAGATAGATGCTAGGTATGGTTATTATGCAGGAATCACAATGAGCCTTACTTTCAATATCTGCCCATAAGGAAAGGATGAAGTCTAAATGGCTCACGTGCCTCACCTCTCACAGTCTTATCTCTTAACACGCTCTTCTCTGACTCAACACTCCAGAGATGTTGCAAATTGTTCAGTTCCTCAAAAGTTCCGCATTCTCTCTAACACCCAAGTCTTGGGACATGTGCTCCCTTGCCTTGGAATACTCTATCAATACTTCCTACTCACATTTCTCTTATCCGTATAATTGTCCTCCCCACTTCAGCTTTCATTCTTTCTAGAGTGCACATGCTATTATACTCACTTGTTCAGTGCTGGTGTTCCCCATGTGACTCCATGAAATCAGAAGCTTTGTTTTGTTTATTTGGCTATACCTAAATTTTAGCAGCATTCTTATCCCATTTATCCACAGTCCTTATCCACTATTTATTGAATGAATAAATGAAATTATGAAACTATTTAGGGACTCAAAATTATTAATATCCTCACTCTAGGTGGCCGAATTCAGGAGTGAATAGAACAGTAAATAGGTTAGGAATAAAAAATGAATTTAAAATATAGAAGTTAATGAATATAATCTGTCCTGCTCTAAAGAAATGATTTTTACTGAAGAAATTGACCCCCAATATCTGTCAATATGACTGAAGAAATTGACCCCCAATACCTTTACTTTTATAGTAAGCGAAGCTTTAGTTTTTAACTGGACCCATGGTCACTCTAAACAAACAAACACTTCCCAAAGTTCTTTGAAATTAGGTGTGACCAGGTTTTGGATAAGTTCTGACTAATAAAATGCAGGCTAAATGTTGTCCTTTTTTTCAATGCATGTCAAATAAAATATAGTCTACAAACATGTAGCTAAAGTCATCAGCCTCTGCCACCTATTAACTGTCTGTTTTGCAATTCTGGCACTCTATCATGAATGACAGATGGAACGTACTCTTTGTTGTACCCTTTTTGTTCCTTTATGGAATAATATGTGATGGCTGAAACTTTGGCTGCCAAACTGAACCTTGAGAAACAGGGCTACACCTTAGTGCTGTGAAATGCAAAGTTGAATGAAGCCCGAATCTCTGAGTATCTTAGAATACATGACCACTAAACCAGTCCTATACAGCTTACCCTCTGACCTTCTCGTTTGCTTTACCAATTATTATTTTTCTGCTCTGTTACTTGCAGTTGGGTTTCAAAGAAACCCTTAATTATCTAGATTTGCATTGTGAAAACAGTAATTTAAACTGGGAAAAAAAGGACCTAGAGAGTTTCAAAGTTATTTTTATTGCAGGATTTTTATCATATTATTTTAATAGCAATAATGTATTTTATTGATGTTAGCTAAAGATTTTTTTAAAATCCTGAACATAACTGAGCAAATTATAAACACTATGAAAGACCAGACAAAAAACAATAGACTTCTAGATTCAAATCACATAGCAGAACATTTCACCACAGCCATTGGCGAATAAAAGAAAATAGAATTAACTGAGCAGACAGCCACACCAGAAAGCATGTTTTCAAAGGAAGAGACCACAGCAGTTTTTCGTCTTATGTTCATGATGCTATTTCTCAATCACAAGCCCATGATAATTGGGAACAATATTCAAAGTATTTATCAATTTGTACAATCTGAATACCATCCCATCAGAATAGATGCTGTCTATAGAACAACTAGTATATCCATCCCAGTACACAGCAACATGATATCAGCCCAAAGACACCAATAGCAAAGTGTGTACTAAAACCATGCTTCTTAAATAATCAACCACATTTTGATCTAATTTATGGCATAACACATGGGAGGAATGCTTGCATCATGTGCAAAACATCAGGTCCTAGATGTCACTCTTGGTTTTTTTGTTTGTTTGTTTTGGTTTTTTATGAGTTTCCTAAGGGGTTGGTTTAGGAAAAAAATGACACCCAAGGATCTTTTGGGAGAGATTTTTAGAAGGTGAATAATTGGCTTAGCATTTAATTTTTTAAACCATTGGTTGCCAGAGTTTTAGTGAGTGATTGTGTGCATACATGTGCACACACACATACACACAAACACAATGCACACACACAAGTAGTGTGATTGCAAGTAGAAAGCCATTGACAGTGGCCAGAAATACTGTCTCCTTTCATTCCCAAACCAAGAAACTTCACAGCCCCCAACATACTGGACTTGCTTCTGGTATCCATGCCACAGGGCTCCTGGTGTCTAAAATACTATTTTTGAAATGCAGCTGTTGAGATGAAACATCTGATAGTTTCTCTTCTCTGGGCTGATTTGGTGCAAGATACCAGTAAATGATCATTTGTTTCAGTTTTTATAAGCCTCAAGGGACTAATATTAGAGACTGGTTCCTCCCACACACAGTCCTTTCCTTCTGGTTTTTATCTTAGAGCAGGAGTGCCCAACCCCTGGGCAGAGGACCGGTACCAGTCTATGGCCTGTTAGGAATGGGGCTGCACAGCAGGAGGTGAGCGGTACACAAGCACTTCACTTGCTGTCAGATCAACAGCGGCATTAGATTCTCACAGGAACTCGAACCCTATTGTGAACTGTGCATGCGAAGGATCTAGGTTGCATGCTCCTTGTCAGAATCTAATGCCTGATGATTCCTTCTCATCCACTCCCCTCCCCAGTCATCCGTGGAAAAACTGTCTTCCACAAAACTGGTCCCTGATGCCAAAAAGGTTGGGGATCGCTGGCCTGGGGATGCTGAACCCTGAGAAACCATGCAGAGTCATTCTCAGGTGGGCTTGATCTTTAGCCTTAAGACCTGTGAGGCCCATGTGAGTCAGAAAATCTGACCAAATGGGAGAACAGTAACATTCAGTGTCACTCCCCTGTAGCCATGTCAGTCCATGCCGAGTCCTTGCTACAGATGGACTTCACTCCCTTTTGTCTTCTTCTCTGTTGATTTGGAGACTAATTGGCTATGATTCACTAAAAAAGTCATTTGTCTACTCGGAAGCTATTAGTAAAATCCCCTCTCAGTTCAGGAGGAAAGGTGGTGATCAAAATCACCCAGTCAGAATGGACTCTGGTCATTTAGAGTGAGCAGGTTCTTGGAGGCTCCTTGTTTATAGGCTCAAAGGACACAGGGAACCACTGAGTCCTTATCTTAGTAACAGCCAGATCTGTTCCAGTGTGTTTCTGTGGAGAATCCTCATCCTCAGCCTTAATTGTCATCTTGGTTATCTGACCTTATAATATTTATCAACCTTGTATATGTGATGATTCACAAGTAGAACTCTTTTCAAGGCAATAGCCAGATTGTCAGTATAGCCCTATTTGCCAATTGCCAGATGACCTTCACTCACATCAGAGAATCATTTAAGATATATATATAATATGCATTTATATATTTTTAATTTTAGATTCAGGGAGTACAAGTGCATGTTTGTTACATGGACATAGTGCATACTGGTAAGGACTGGGCTTCAGGAAACCCATTCCCCATATAGTGAACAATGTACCTGACAGGTAGATAGCCCTTCTTCCTATCCCCACCTTTTAGTGTCCCGACTGTCTAGTATTTCCATTTGTAGTCATTTAGTGCCCACATATAAGTGAGAACGTGCAGTGTTTGGTTTCCTGCTTCAGAGTTAGTTCACTTACGATGATGTTCTCCAGTTCCATCCATGTTGCTGCAAAGGTCATGATTTTGTTCTTTTTATGGCTACATAGTATTTCATGGTGTATATGTACTATATTTTCTTTACCCAGTCAACTATTGATGGGCACTTAGGTTGGTTCCATGATTTTGCCGTCATGAATAGTGTTACAATGAACATGTGAGTACAGGTATCTTTTGTATATAATGATTTTTCTTGTGAGTAGAACCCAGGTAGTTGGATTGCTGAATTTAAATTCTATTTTAAGTTCTATTTTCAGTCCTTAAAGAACATTTCCATACTGCTTTCCATAGTAGTTGAACTAGTTTACAATCTCACCAACAGTATATGAGGATTCCATTTTTTCCACATCTGTGCCAATATCTGTTGTTCTGACTTTTTAATAATAGCCATTCTGACTAGTGTAAGACGATATCTCATTGTGGTTTTAATTTGCATTTCTCTGATGATTAGTGATGTTGAGTATTTTTTCATGTGTTTAATCTCTGAAAATTTCAACATGTGCATAGGAGAGATTATAGTAACATAAGCACCAGATTATCTCTGACTAAAAAGAAATTGACCTTGATTGCATCCAATAGTGCAATAATAGCTTATTAATATAATACAATCACAGTTTGTTTTAACAGAAGTGCGATGCCTTGTACTACTCACTGGCCAGTCTGTATCTGTTCTACGGGATCTTGTTCTGGACACCAGACTTGTGGAAGAAGTAATGCAGTAGGGGTGTTTGACACTACTAGATTTGAAAGACACATTCGGCAGTTTTTTGTCAAGTAAAAACTATTAAATATTTCAAAATCACAAATCAATGGCTTCCAAAGAGCAAATAAATGTCCTTAAGTGATCACTATTTTTTATGTTCAGTTTAACAGAAATGTCTGTTGAGTTGACTGCCAGGTGCTGCCAAAAATTTCTATGTAAAAATAGCTTCCCCCACTGGAATGGTGGCATGTATACAGAGGAATCTATTTATGCTCCAGTTTGATTTGAAACATTTTTGAGAAATGAGCTGAATGGATAGAATTTGAGCACTGTGTGCACCTCTGGAAAGATGCGGCAGATGTTAGCTCTTGAATTGGTGGAAATAAAAATGACAACCTCTCATTCCTTGCTTTGAGCTTGTTTGGTGTTATGCTGACTTTTTGATATAATCTAGAGTCGAAGTTATTCATGCGCACAACACTAATTTGTGGTTATAAAACTTTTGGTTTGAGAGGTTGTTAGCCTTTTATTCTGCTTCCTGGATATGGATGCCCTTTCCGCCACAGAAAGGAAGCATTGAATGTAGAGGATAGCCGGCCATTGGAACAAGCACTTTACATAGGTTACTTCCTTCAAGTTCAATGGCAGCTAAGCTAAGGGTCCTGCCGGCCTAAGTTGCTCTTCTGGGTGTGTCTTTCCTTTACTGCCTCAGCAATGCTCCGTCCTTGATTCCCAGTGTCTTCTAAACATGACCCTTTGGTGGCACTCATTCCGGATTTTAATTATTCCTTTCTCTTGGGAGGCAAGGAAAGGGCCATGGCTTCCCCAGGACCCAGCTCAGAGCTGAGAACCACATGGGGCTGAACATGCCATAGGAGCTCCTGCCATAGGAATAACAAGGGCATGAAGTGCTTTAGGTGACTGCAGAGCAGTCAGCCCAGACTGGGATGGAAGTGAAAAAATTCCCAGAAAAGAAACTTGAGCTCACCTGCAAGAATTTCAAGCCAAGATGACAAGTGTGAAAAGGTGAAAATTGAAGGGTGGGGGACACACTATGGTGCCTTTTTTGTCCAGAAAATAGCACAGAATTTAATGAGGCAATTTTTTCATTCTAATGTGTTTAATTTTTCAGTGACACCTCTAATATCATGCATAGCAATTTGGAAAAGTTGATGTTTTCTTCCTCCCCAAATAAAAATATGGTTTCATTCATCATAATAATGTATGGGTCACTTAATTTAAAATACATGGTATGCATTCAATATTTTTGATTTAGCCAAATAGATTTTAACCATCTCAGCTACCAACTGGAAAAATATTTTTAAAATTTTCTTTTCTTAAAAATGTATTTATTTATAGAGACAGAATCTTGCTGTTATCCAGGCTAGTCTCAAATTCCTGACCTCAAACAATCCTCCCAGTTAAGCCTCCCAAAGTGCTGATTACAGGTATGAGCCACTGCACCTGGCCTATTTTTTAAAATTTTCTAATCTGAATTTGCTTAAATTACTTCTATTGCTCAACTAATGCAAGCTTAACTTTTTTTGTAATTAAAAAGCATTTTACTGAAACTACGTTTGGAGAAAGCATCATGACCTAAAATATTGGTATTTCAGAAATATCTAATGGTTTTTGACATGATGGTTAGTAGCAAACTTTTTTAAGGTGGAGGTTAAATAAAAGTGCATTTATTTTTTAAACAATTTTTTTTAATGAGCCAGGGCAGGCTATATGAAAAGTTACTCCTTGGCATTCGAAATGTTTAGAGACCAATATCCTTAGAATATGGACGTGCCAAGTCAAATGAAAGCTTCCAAGCATTCAAGCAAGTAGTTCCAAGCCGAGCGAGTACTCCCACTTACTGCTGGAAGAAAGATGGTTGCAAAGAGGCTATGTTACAAGCTGCTTCTCTCAAAGCTATTAACTTGTCTCCACCTCCTTCCCCAGACATAGAGCCTTTTGATGCAAACCTACAAGGAGCTGTGCATTCACAAATAAACATTTCCTAGTTCAAAGAACCAGTCTTAAGTTTCAGTTTAAAGTGAACTTGAAAGACTTGTTTGCGTTCTTGTCCCTTTAGGTAGAGAAGCAGAGCAGGAACCTTTGTGGGTTCCCTTGTTCAATGGTAACTTCTTTCCAAAGATGAACCAGCCAAGGAAAGACTTTCTCAAAGTCCTGAATGGAAGCTAATCCTTGGAATGATACTAAATGACTTGGCCTAAAGAGAAGCAAAATATTGTCTTTCTTGGGTAAGCACATTAAAATGGGCTATCAGTGAACCCAATGATTTATCTAATGAAAATAGAATGCATCAATAAACATCATAGATATGCAAGATAACAGTTACTTGATAGTACCCTGCACTCTGGGCTTACCAGGGTAACCAATGCCCTCAGGGACAGACATATAGGGGTTGGGCCAGGAACCTATCTACCTAGACCAATGATGGCACCTGAGAGAGAGAGAGAGAGAGAGAGAGAGAGAGAGAGAGAGAGAGAGAGAGAGAGAGAGAGAGAGGGAGAGAGAGAGAGAATGTGAGTGGACTGATTTCAGAGTCACTGAAATCTGTGACTCAGTCTTCTGACATACCAGAGGAGGGTGAGAGGTGATAAAATAAATCACAAAGCATAAGGGAGTTGATACACACTGACTCAGGGAGAAGAAATGTGGTTGAAAACAACATGGGGCAGATTAGAATGTCCAAATCCTAATCGTAGAGACATGTACTTTTGGAGGGCTTTGACAGACTTTGCCTTGACACATTTTGAATTATTCACAGCATTGATATTTGTGGACACATTTTATTTACACAATAATGAATAAAGGCAATTGTTTGTTCAAGAGGAATTTGTCAAGTATTTCTCATTTACAGCATAATGCTGGGACTTGTGAATGCTACAGAGATGTGCAAGGACATTCACTCTGTTCTCAAGTAACTTAAAGGGTTTATTCATCATTTTCAAAGAGGATGGATAAATAGATATGGAGGGAGGACTAAACAACCCATAATTTAGTTATAAAAATTGTGTACTTATTCTTACATGTTTAAACTTCAGTCACCTTCAAAGTACTCTCTGTTTGAAGCAATACACCTACTGAGACAATTTTTCCACTGCTCAAAACTTTGAACTTGTCAATTTTGATGTCTTTTAGTGCTTCTGCTGTTTTTTATTTCACCCCTTCCACATCAGCAAAACACCTATTGAGGAAGTTTTTTTCTTCAGGGGAAACAAAAAAAAAAAAGTTGTTAGGGCAAGATCAGGTGATTAGGGAGGGGTATGGGGGTCATGCTGTTTTTAGTTAAAAACTGCTAAACACTCAGTATAGTGTGGACAGGTGCGCTAGTAATCACCCTTCATAAAACGGGCAAATGTGTTAAAAAAATCTCAAAAAAGAAAGAAATTCACTGAAGCTGAACACAGCCTTTCACAACAATGCTAGCTGGTATATTGATGCTGATGGGCTCCTATAACACTTTGCAAAGGAAGCCTGTACTGCAAGGGGACCACCCTTCAAAAAAGAATTCTGCTTTTTTTGAGGGGTCCTTCCTCATAGATATTGGTAATAACATTTTCAAAAAATTCTAGAATTTGCATAAGACCACCTGGCATTGATTGATGAAATAAAAGTCTTAGAGCTCTGCTATGTGAGAAGACACTGTACGAATTTCTAAGAACCAGAGAAAAACTCTTCTATGGGCAGGGAAGAGCCTTAAATAAATAACTGAATCTATAAAATGGCAAAATAGGGTTCTGAATGTCAGTTTCATTACTTTGTGTGCAACTTTCTTTCTTTTCTTTTCTTTTTTTTTTTTTTTTGAGTTGGAGTCTCCCTCCATCGCCCAGGCTAGAGTGCAGTGGCACGCTCATGGCCACCCCAGTGCCAACCTGCTGTGCTCCAGTGATCCTTCTGCCTCAGCCTTCCAAGTAGTCAGAACTACTATTCCTTGGAAGCAACCATGCCCAGCTATTTTTTTTATTTATTTATTGTAGAGACAAGGTTTGGACAAGTTGCCCAGGCTGGTCTCCAGCCCACGGGCTCAGGCAATCCATTGGCCTTGGCCTCCCAAAACACTGGGATTATAGGCTGAGCCACCTGAGCCCAGTCCGGCAACTTTCTTAACCACTGGCTAAGAAGTGGTTACATTTCTTGGATTTTTACTATCAGAATATTATTTTTATTATCCTAACAAGACAGCTCAAAGTGTTGGATGAGGATTACATTTACTACTGGTTAGTCTGTGGTAGACACTCTCAGTAAATGTGAGTACTTTCATTCCTCAAGATCTTTTGCCTTTTTAAAATATTTTAATCCACTAGATTCACATTAGGCTAGGTTACTTACATCAAAGATCTGACTGTGCCAACCCTAAAGGCCTGTATGTGAGCGATTAGATTTCTCTGGCAACATGGCATCCAAAGAAGCCTAAAGTCGAAAGTCCTCCCTTTTCAAAACATCCAAAAATACTGGATAAAATAGCAAATGCTTTCTAAGTGCATAGTTTAAAGAAATATATAGAGGTCAAAAAAAAAAAACTAAGCAGAGACACAAATACAGATAGGTGACTGGTAAAGCTGTCAACAGCCTAAGGCTATCTGGATATTCCTATAAACCTAGTTTTGGATTTAATTTAATGGTGGACCAATGGATTAGGTGACCCCACATAAAACTAGAGCCTTCAAAGATATGCACTCTTTGTAAAAAGATGAACTAAAATATGTCCTCCCACAGATGCAAATTCCAGAAAACTTATCTCATACAGGTATCAGTTTTGATTCTGGGAGAAGGAGAAAGAAATGTTGTTAATTTGTTACCATCCTTTACACAGGTTTGAGGTCCAAAACACCAAACTGAGAATTTGACATTCTGGTGCCAGATTGTTGGTGGCCCCAGGTAATTGGTAGAAGCAAATGCAAATCTTCTCAAGAGTAAAGTGCCTTCAATTCACAAAAGACTTCAAAGAAAGGTCTAAAATTCATGAATTGAAAAGAAAAATCATAGAGTACATTAGTAAACAAGGTATCATGAGTGAGAGTCCACAGAAACAAGATCTAGCAGAATAAAACCAGAGAGTATCAGATATTGAAATTATTGGATAAAAATATAGAATAAACATATTAATATGTTTTTAAAGAGAACATAAAATGTTTGACTCGAAAATGTAAAAAAAGGAGAATATGAAAAGTGATAAGTCAGATTGGAAAAAGCAACAAACATACCCTCCAGGAATAAATCTATAATAAATAAAATGCGAAATTCAGTGCAGAAGACAGATTAGACACAGCTAAGGAAGGCAACAGTGAATTGAAGTTCATCTTTTATTTTTTTGCATTTCTTTCTTTTTTGTTTCCATTGTGTTTTAGTGACTTAGATATATGACTTCTACATGTTGTCTACTTCAATCTTTTTTAAATTTAAATTTTATTTTATTTTCAGGGGGTACAAGTTTACATTTGTCATACCTGATACGTACCATACACAAGTTAATCTTATAAAATGATACTGAATGCAGAGAGGTGGAAACCATAAAAAGAAGATTGAAAACAGGTGATAAAGTGAAAAAGCATAATGCACATTTACTCAGACTTGTGGATGGAGATAATTGGAAGGAGATAATAAAAAAATAAAAGAGGCACTTAAATTGATTAAACCCATGAATTCTCAGATTTAGGAACTTTAGTGACTCATACATAAAAAGTAATCTACCCTAGATTTTTTTTAAACAGCTGAGCACCAAATATAAAGGAGACTATCTGAAAAGTAGCCAGACAGAAAAGACAAATGGCCTCACAGGGCCACAATTAGGCCAGCAGCCGATGCCTAAACAGGGACAGTCAGAGATAAAATGCAGTGCAATCATATTGCAGAGGGCTGAGAGAAAGTGACCATCACCCTAGAACAGTGTGCCCAGCAGAAATGTCTTCTAGCAAAATAAAGATTTTTCAGACAAACAATAGTGAGAGAATCTATTACCAACAGATCCTCACTAAGAAACTTCTTGAGGGAATGAGCTCAGAGGGAAGAAAAATGAAAGGTTGGGCACAGCTGAAGGATTGATAAGCAAAGGAAACACTTGGGTCTTACAAACATAATTTGAAGCAAAGGATGCACCCACAGATTAATTCATTCCTCAGAGAATCATTTATAAAAGGTTCAAGTACTCAAAATATTTATTCTCTGGGGAGCCAGACATAGGAGGAAATCTATAAGGAAAATGAGGCAATAAAAAACCCTAAGTTTCAGATCATGTTTACCTGCTAAGATCAAAAGCAAAAGAGAATTTCACTGCATTTTTGTGTTCTGAAGCTGAGTGATGAGTATATGAGTGCTTATTTTATATTCTGTATCTCTGTATACAAATAATATACTTACATATTTTTGGTATCTTGAAAATATTTAATAATATAAAAGATTTAGTCTTTCAAAGCCTGCATGGAAAATTGTAGGTAGTCATAAATTTTGAACAAAAAACTTCAAAATTTGCCTTAGTCAAATGCATATTATGTTCCTGTAAAAAGCTAGGAAGATAAGAAGGAAGTGGAAAAGGGTAGAACGTGGCAATTTAGAGACGACTGCTTCCTATCTAGCATCTCTTGAAAACATTAATTAGATAATAGATCAATTATATAGAAAAAATTTATTGCCATTTGCTGATGTAATATGTCATATTATTTCATGAGAAAATTTAGTCATGTGGTCTTCTTGTTTCTTTCTCTGCAGTGACCTACAAGAAACTCAAATCACAGTTTTGTGTTCCATTGCTCCCGATTTCATGGTGGAGTCTTACCACTGATTCCCTCTCTAGGTGCCCCATCATGATACTCCAAGGCTGGGTCACATTTGAGCTGTTAGGTTTGGGTAGAAAACGGAGTCTTGCAGTCAGGTTGAGGGTGAACCTGGAAGGATTACCAGAAACAGAGGAGGGTAAAGAGTTCTCTGTATTTCTACAATCAAAGTGCTTCGTGAGCTACATTGTCATGACCTTTCTCTCCAATTAGACTGTAAGCTCCTTGAAGACAAGCACCTCATCACTATCCCTCACCCTATAGCCAGTTATACAGGCACAGAGGTCAGAGGTGCTTGGTCCATGGTCATTCTATAAATATGTATCAAATGAATTAATAAATTATGCACCATGGACAGCTCTCTTCCTATTTACTGCTCAGTATGGAGGACTCAAAACGTGTGAGTACACATAAGCATGTGCACCCATGCACACATGTGTACAAGCACACACATCATTTACATGCAAAAGTTTCATAATACTTTCAGGCTACCGTCTGAGAACTCTAAAGAAAATATCACATGAGATATGCTAAATTACTTTTGCACATGCTACCAAGTCATGAGAGTATGAGTTCATGAAAAATTAGACATCGAAATTGAATTAGCAACAGAGAACAAAGGTTGTGCTGAGGAGAAAGCAGTGTTTATGCCAGACGGGACTCTGATGCTGTACGTAGGCAATTTGGGGATCAGCTACATGGATTTTTCAACCGTCCAGGGAGGGAGAGAATGCTAGAGCAGGTTCAGAGAGCATTTCTCTAAACTCCCTTCTTCTGTTCACCCAAACTGTCTCACTTCCCTGACTTTACTCTCTTGGCTATGTTTCCTGTTCCTACTGTGAATTCTGATCCAAGTCCCTTTCTCTCAGAACTAGCCAGAACTACTTGCTTCAGGGGGTGCATTTGTAATCTACAGAATTGGGGAGAAAGGTATGTGAGAAAAGAGTTTCTCATGCCCCTGTGGTCGAAGACCTACAAGAAGTGGTGTGGCAATGACCTTCAATGACAACCAGCCTGTGATTTGGTCTCAGTCAAGTGGAATGGGTCATTTTCACTCACTGAGCTTGTTGGATGACCCTTTCTTTCATTTTTGTTTATTTATTTTTAATTATTTTTATTTGTATTTCATTTGAGACAGAGTCTCATTCTGTGACCCAGGCTGGAGTTCAGTGGCACCATCATAGCTCACTGCAACCCAGGTGACTTTTTCTTGATTCACCATCTCCTGGTGAGTTCAGAGGACACAGAGTACGCGGAGAGAGGGGTGTGCTGGTTCTGGAGGATGGGTTGGTCTTCTAGATGAAAAGGAATCAGAGCTGCTGAATTTCTTGTAAAATTGTGTCTTGATCTGTAGTTTGTTTCCTGAATTACTTGGGATTTGATTAGTCCATAAAAGACCACACAGCCAGCAAGGGAAGTCTAGGAACAAGGGAGTCAATGTGTGCTATGTCATACTTAACTGGATCCTGAGGGTATTCAGGAGAGCCCTTCCTATAAGTTTCTGGAAAGACTAGACATGGGGCAAACAAAGTAGATGCCTAGTCATAGCCAAGAAAAATCTGATGTTCCTGTAGACAGTCCTTCCCTTCTCAAATATCTTCCTGAACTGGAGACACTCTTATCATCTACAAGCCTGCTTCAAGGCTTTTCTTAGATTTTGTTGTTGTTGAAATAAGTTAAGTGAATGGGAAAGAAAGAAATGCCAAATAGTGTCTGCCTGGGTCCAACCCTTCCCAGGACAAACCTTGGTCCTGAGTTCATAGAGGTTTAGGGCTGGAGGGGACTGAGCAGAGCAAATTGTTGAGGCGTGGGAAGGATGGGAGGTCAGATGGGCAGATGGACAGGGCCACATGGAAGGACTTCCCCAGAAATCCAACTCCTGCACCAATGGTCTTTTCAAATGTGCTGTTTCACTGAGATCAAATGTACAGGGACTGGGAAGTTTTCCAACTTGTCCTTAATTGTACTCTTAATAGCATGGTTTTATTATTGGGTTCTAAGTGTTGTGAATGTCAAGGAAACAAGGCACCATAAAATGAAGGCTAGATTTTAAAAGCAAATATTAACCATACCTTTCATGTATTCATGTTTCCCAGTGGAGAGCACACTTTTCACATCCATTACTGCATTTCTCCTTACCACTTCTGAATGAATTATGCAGAGTCTTATGCCTGCTTAGCACATGAGAAAACTGAGGCTCAGAGAGGCTAAGAAACTTGCTCCATATCACACAGCTAGAAAGGGAGAAATCAGGACTAAAATTCAGAGCTTTTAAAAACACTAGTAGTTTGGTTGTGTCCCATCTACTACTGAGGAAGACGTGACTACAGTACTGTTAAAAAGGCACTGATAATTTGTTCATTGGCAGGTTTTCCTAAAGGACTCTCTCCCTTTCTCAACACAGTTTTTTATTATTTGGATGGGTGAATACCTCTGAAAGCTAAACTTAGGAGAATTTCTAGATTGTAATGTAAAGAAAATGTGTCTTCTGGATAGTTCTGAACTATGAGGAAATGCTGTAGAAAGGAATCGCTTTGTCATACTCCCTTGGACAATCTGCAAGTCTCTACTTTCTTTGGGACCAATCTATTCATTAAAGAAGCAAATCACGTTTTAGAAAAGGAGGCACATAGTCCAAACTTAGATAGGAAAGACTCTACTCAAAAGTTGGCATGGAGCCGTGACCCAGAAACCCCGAACCCTGTCACCCATTCTTGCCAAAGTGAGGAAGGCTGGGTTCTTTTAGAAGTCAAATGCTTCCAAGAATTGGGTAGCTTCACTTATTAAAGAACTTTTGGCCTGGGATTCAGGTGTGACCGTTTCATTTTTAAAAGCATTCAGTTTATAAGCCCTGTAAGTCACGTTCTTCCTCCTTTATATACCTTCCACAAAAAGAAGTGTTTGTCTGATGGGAGCATCTCGTTGTCATTTAGAAGAGCATGAAAGGTGGCCACACCTGTGTGGGTTATGGCTCTAGAAGTTTACACTTTGAAAATTATTTAATTAGGGTCGGCAAGGAAATACTTTTAAAATGTGGTCTATGTGTGATAGCTCTAAACTATTAACAAATTCTGAAAACTGACTTCATGCAGGTGTGGAGAAAATGTCCTTTCATATGCTGTTGTTTGGTGTATAAACAATTAGCATCTTGGATGGCAAAAATCTGGCAATTTCAATAAAACCTGAACTACGCCTATCTTTTGATCCAGTAATTCCTGCTTTAGGAGTTCATGAACACAGAGAAGAAGTCCACTCAATGATTCTTATTTTAGCATTGTTTATAACAGCAAACAATTACTAGCAACTTGAATGTCAATCAAGGGGCAGCAAGCTAGATAAATCACTGCCATTATGCAGTGGAATACTATTTAGTTTATAAGGAAAAGATAGATCTACATGTCCTCCTATGAAGTTATCTCTACCACACAAAAAGCAGAAAGAGTGAATTAGAGGAAATTATAGGAAATTGTATTTCTACTTATTGGAAAAGAGAAATATAAAATACATATGTCTTTAAAAGATTGCATGTGTGTGGATAATGGACTAAAAAGAGTTACATTAAGTTGTGAAGAGTTGTAAGCTCTTGGGAAAGGGAAGGAGACTATTTTTTCCCTTTTCCTTTTTGTACACTGTTTGGTATTTTTCAGTTATTTTGCACTGAGAAAGTACTATTTTCACGGCTTGAAATATCAATCAATATTTAAGGAAGAAATAGCCAGTGTGTATGGAGAGCTCGCTCCATGCTAGGCAGAATGCTAAATATTCTACATCACAATCCTGTGGGCTACTCACAGTGGCTCTGTGAGGTAGGAAATATCATCCCATCTTACAAAAGAGAAAGTGAGAATCAGAAAGATTAAGTTAACTTGCCCAGGGTTACACAACTAGTGAAGGTAGGATGGAGATATAACTCCAGGGGTCTTTAGACAAGAGGGTCCGTACTCTTAACTCCTTGCTGTGATGCCCTCCATGAGAGTTGGCCTGTCTATGAGGATCAATTGAAGATTCTGAGTGGGGGACCAGCAGATCAGAGTAGTCCCAGCAAAAGGAGGGACTGGAGCCCTTTCAAAGCAACTCTGTGCAGAATGTTTTTTGTCCCCAGCTGCTGCTTTAGTGCTGATTCTTTGCATGGGCCTGCTATGCAATGATGGAAAATGAAGGAGAATGAGTACCTGGCTCTCTCTGGGCTTCCTCTTGGGGAGAACATAATTCTTAAAATACAATGGCTTTCCCACCCCAGATCCTGGAGAAAGCTGGGTTCTAGCTTCTGCTGATCTCAGAAGCACTGTTTTCCTCCACGAATGAACTGGAGCAGAGGTGCTGACCAGGGGGAAGCTGCCCTGCAGCATTTCTTCTGGGAACAGGATTTTTGCCCTTTTGCCAGTGGCCACGGAGATCTTGTTACAGCCGTTCAGATTGGGAGTGGAGTCCAGGCCTGGGGTCAAGTAAGGTCTGAGAATTGTCGGGAACTGATTCATGCCACAGGCCACCTCCAAGGGGTGAGTTTCTGAGCCCAGGTCCCTCACTAAGGAAAGGGCTCCAGCAACACTGGTCCCGCCACCTTCCAGGGAATGCTGTGAAAGCAGGGCAGGTTGGGAAGGCAAAAGTCCTGGTAAAACCATTTATGGGGTTTTTCCTTAGCCAGGGGCATATCCCTGTGGATCTAAACCTTTTAAGATATCCAAAATTCTCTCCACTTGGAATTCTTTCTTCTCTCTGACTGTATCTAGGCATTCCTCTTTATTGGCTAAGATTTCAGCGCAGGTGTGGCTTCCCCCAGAAGGCATGGCTTGGATCTTTCTGCTGGTTCTAGAACCCTCTGTGTGACCCTTTAAGCCCCATCATACCCTCTGCTTCATGGACTTTGCTCCTTTACACATCTCACTCTTCCTGCCAACAATAAGTCAGGGAAAGGTTGGGGGAGGGAGGGTGTGTATAGCCAGTGTGCTCCTTCCCAGCACAGAGTGGCACAGTTGACAGTTATGACCAGCCTGACCTGAAAGGTAAAATAGCCCCTCCCTGCCTGAAGAAGTGCAGGGGTTAGCTACCATGGCCAGGCCTCCTGCAAGATTTGTATTTTACTGGTGAGGGTAAAGCTTTCGAAAGAGATCCCTGGCCGGGTGCAGTGGCTCCTGCCTATAATCCCAGCATTTTGGAAGGCCAAGGCAGGAGGATGGCTTGAGCCTAGGAGTTCAAGATCAGCTTAGGCAACATAGTGAGACCTTATCTCTACAAAAATTTTAAAAAAATTAGCCTGGTGTGGTGGCGTATGGTAGCCGGGTATGGGTTTATAGTCCCAGCAATTCAGGAGAGGCGGAAGGATTGTCAGAGCCCAGAAGGTCAAGGCTGCGGTGAGCCACAATCGTGCCACTGCACTCCAGCCTGGGCGACAGGCTCTGACTCAAAAAAAAAAAAAAAAAAAAGGAACCCCTCCAAACCAAAAACAAAAAGAGATCCCAAAGAAAATGAGAAGGAGTTGCTTGTGAATGAGATGAGAGGTGAAAGGCCTACAAGGAAGTCAAAAGCTCTTTCACAAGGGCTACCCTTCCTGGCAGATTAATGGAACAAAAGACAACCATCTCCGAAGACAAACTCCAAAAAGGAGAATCCTCTAGGCAGAAACCAGTCCTTTTACCCACTGCTCACTTCCCTCGGATGGGTGCACACACTGCACAACCAAACATAGTGGCCCTAAAAATAACATTAATATATCATGTGCTGATTTGTTGAGCTCCTTTTAGGTGCCAGATGCTAGATATCCAAAATTCTCTCCACTTGGAATTCTTTCTTCTCTCTGACTGTATCTAGGCATTCCTCTTTATTGGCTAAGATTTCAGCGCAGGTGTGGCTTCCCCCAGAAGGCATGGCTTGGATCTTTCTGCTGGTTCTGTGTGACCCTTTAAGCCCCATCATACCCTCTGCTTCATGGACTTTGCTCCTTTACACATCTCACTCTTCCTGCATATGAATCTCCATATTGATGCTATGAAACAGGGACTGGTGTCTTCATTTTAAGGACACGCTAAACCTTGACTTCAAGAGGACATTTTCTCAAGGCCTCCCAACTAAAAAGAAGTTAGCCTTCAGTCCCACTGTGCTAGCTTTAGAGGATCCGCTTCTAACCTTCATTCTACTAGGTCTCAGGAAAACAAATGTAAAAGAATACCTACCTTGGGGGACACTCAAGAAACAGAATTCTCTTTTGGAGGGCAGGCCCCTTGTAGTACAGACTTTCCCCACTAAGTAAGTGTTCTAGGAACCCATCAGCATCAGTGTGCCAGCTAGTGTTGTGAGAGGCTGCATTCAGATTCAGTAAATTTTTTTTGTGGCAAACAGGGAACTGGTTCTTCCACCATGACAATGCACTCGCCCACGCCACGTTGAGTGTTCAGCAGTTGATTTTTGTTTTTTTGTTAACAAAAATGGCATGACCCCCATGCCCTACCCTCCCTAGTCACCCAATCTTGCCCAGGGACTTTTATGTTTGTTGGTTTCTCTGATTAAAAAAGTCCTCAGCCTATAATCCCGCGCCTTTGGGAGGCTGAGGTGAGTGGGTGGATTGCCTGAGCCCGTGGGTTCGAGACCCTCCTGGGCAGCGAGACCACATCTCTACAATAAATCAAAAATCAGCCTGGCATGGTAGCGCATGCCTGTAATTCTGGCTACTCGAAAGGCTGAGGCGGAAGGATCGCCGGAGCCCAGCAGGTCGAGGCTGTGGTGGCCGGGAGCGGCCACTGCACTCCAGTCTGGGCGACTGAGTGTGACTCCAACTCAAAAAAAAAAAAAAAGTCCTCAAAGGGAAACATTTTGCCAATGGGGAAGAGGTGAAACAAAAAACAGCAGAAGCATGAAAAGGCAACAAAATTGATAGATTCAAAAACTGTTTTGAGCAGTGGAAAAAGCGTCTCGATAGGTGTACTGCATCAAACAGAGAGTACTTTGAAGCTGACTGAAGTTTAAGCATGTAAACTCGGTGGCTCAGCCTGTAATCCCGCAACTTGGGAGGCTGAGGTGAGTGGATTGCCTGAGCCCGTGGGTTCGAGACCTGCCTAGGCAACTTGGTGAGACCTCATCTCTACAATAAATCAAAAAATGAGCTGCACGTGGTAGCACACGCCTGTAGTTCCAGCTACTTGGAAGGCTGAGGCGGAAGGATCACCGGAGCCCAGCAGGTCGAGGCTGCGGTGGCCGGGAGCAGCCACTGCATGCCAGTCTGGGCGACAGAGAGAGACTCCAACTCAAAAAAAAAAAAGAATAAATAAAAGATTTTTATAAATAAATTCCGTGTTTTGGGGTGTCTCCCCTCATATATAAACACTGCAAAAGAAACTAATACATGAGAGGAAACATATCCAAGGAAAAGGATTAATCGATTTTAGAAAGTAGATTTATGACAAAAGGCAGAGATGTCATCTGGGACATTGTACAAAACAAATTGATGAAAAAAGCCAACAGGTGTCTGTTTTAAGAGAAGTAGCACCTGCCAGTGTGGGGAATGTAGTGGCTGAGGAGAGGGTGACGCAGTAACACCTGTCCTCTTCATGTGACATGGCCAAAGACTTTTCGACAGTTGGCCAAGATTACAAGACAGGAGAATGGGCAAGCTCTGGCCTCAGGGAACTGATCCATGAAAACAGATAAAGAAGATAGAAAAAGGAGTTCTGGTCAGGCATAAAACATTTGCAGGAGAAGTGCTGCAGCCATAATGTTTGCAAAAAAAGAAAGAGAGAGAGAGCAAGGAAGGGAGGAAGGAAGGAAGAAAGGAAAGAATTGGGAGATTATGAGTCTAGTAAAAGAGAAGCTAGAAGCAAAAGAAGAAAAATAAACTCATTTATTGAAACAAAGCTACCCATAAATAGTATTTATTTATTTAGTTATTTTTCTGAGTTGGAGTCTCACTCTGTCGCCCAGACTGGAGTGCAGTGGCCGCTCCTGGCCACCGCAGCCTCGACCTGCTGGGCTCCGGCGATCCTTCCACCTCAGCCTTCCAAGTAGCTGGAATTACAGGCATGTGCTACCATGCCAGGCTGATTTTTTGATTTATTGTAGAGATGAGGTCTCGCTGCCCAGGCGGGTCTCGAACCCATAGGCTCAGGCAATCCACTCACCTCAGCCTCCCAAAGGCGTGGGATTACATTTTTTTTTTTAATTGTAGAGATGAGGTTGCACCAAGCTGCCCAGGCGGGTCTCGAACCTGCAGGCTCAGGCAATTCACTCACCTCGGCCTCCCAAAACTCGGGATTATAGGCTGAGCCACCGAGCCCAGCAATAACATTTATTTATGTAAATAAATACTGTTTTTGAAGAATACTGGGAGAGGTGGTTGTTTAGTGGTAAGAAAATGATTATAAATATGCTTACTGTATATGTAAATGTTTTTCCTTTTTTTTTTGAGTCAGGGTCTCACTCTGTCATCCAGGCTGGAGTTCAGTGGCACAATTATGACTCACTGCAGCCTCGACCTCCTGGGCTCAGGTGATCCTTCCACCTCAGCTTTCTGAGTAGTTGGTATCAGATAATTTCTTTATTTTTTTGTATAGATGAGGTCTTACCATGTTGTCTAGGCTGGTCCTGAACTCCTGGTCTCAAGCAATCCTCCCATCTTGGCCTCCCAAAGTGCTGGAATTACAGGCATGAGCCACCGAGCTTGGCCAACACTGCTAGGAGCACATTGAATAAGTTGTATAAAAGTAATTAGCAAATGCAAATCTTGTTTTTTGTTTTGTTTGTTTGTTTTTGGTTTTTTTTTTTTTGAGTTGGAATCTCACTCTGTTGCCCAGACTGGAGTGCAGTGGCCGCTCCCGGCCTTGACCTGCTGGGCTCCGGCTATCCTTCCAACTCAGCCTTCCAAGTAGCTGGAACTACAGGCGCGCGCTACCATGCCTGGCTGATTTTTTGATTTATTGTAGAGATGAATTCTCGCCTGCCCAGGCGTGTCTCGAACCCGCGGGTTCAGGCAATCCACTCACCTCAGCCTCCCAAAGGTACGGGATTACAGGCTGAGCCACCGAGCCCAGCTACAAATCTTGTTTTAAAACTAAAGTACTTCTGGGTTAGTCTGTTTCAGAAATATTTATTAGGCACATTTAATATTCAAGGCCCTTCAGTAAGTTCTGGGGCCACCAAGATGAACTGGACATCAGGAATGTTTTCAGAAGCCTGTGCTATAGTTAGAAGAAGATAATGGTATGCCAAGGACAGGTGGTGGGGGACAATACAGCTTTGGCAATAACGAGGTGTATTTTCTGTAGAGAACTTAAAAACAGCAATACAATTGCCAAAAAGTCATTAATTCTAAATAATACCAGTGATAAAATACTCCTCCTCTCCAAAATATTTAGGATTTGGCAAACTACAGCCTGCAGTTTGAATTCAGCTAACTGGTGGTTTTTGTAAATAAAGTTTTATTGGAACCAGTCACTTGTTCATTTATACATTGTCTGTAACAGCTTTCTTTCATGCTGCAGTACCATAGTTGAGTAGTTGTGACAGATATCAGATGGACACAAATAATAAAATATTTACTATCTGACCTTAGAAAAAGTTTGCTAACCCTGGTCCCAGCTATAAACGACTGCTGCAATTACTGTTGAGTTTTTAATAATATATATGTCAACTTCAATTAGCACATATTTATTTCTTGTCATTTTAACACACATTGTATTCTACAAGGAAATTAATTCTAGAACTTCCAGTTATATAGTGTCACCTAAGGACTCAGCTACATGTATTTGTTTTGAAAGTAAGTTAGTCACTGACTGGGCTCTATTTCTATCTCCAATCCATATAATATTCTTGGATTTAAAGAGTGTATTAAAAAGAAATGATGTTAGCACTATGGTTATAAAGTCAAATAAATAGAACTTGAGTTACATAAGTTTTTTTCTGTGTATTCTTTTGGAATTTTTATTTATGTTTAAAACTTAAAATAATAAAACTGAGTATAAACTATAAGGTGTAATCATTTTTCTGAGTGCAAATTTTAGTTCCCACGTGATCTATGGACAGAATTTAAATGGTACTTTTTAAAATTGAAATTAATTTCTTTATAAATCATGGTTATTCTATAATTATTACTGAAAATAACATCATCATGTAGAAGAGGGAGTGTCAAATGCATTATATATCCAAATGTAAATAACACTTAAATAGCAATTACATCATGAAGAAAGGCTAAATGTCATGAGAAATGTGCCCCATAAAGTGTCATGAAGGTTTCAGATGAGGACCTTTCAAATGTTTGTAGGAAGTACCCCTGAGAGTCATCATTATGCCTCTGAGGACACGAGAGAGGCCAGTAAGCATGGGCACACACAAAGGATAACTTCATTTCTTTCCACTACAAATACTCAGAGAACTTGATGATGGGTTTTTCAACTCCAGGCATGTGCATGAGACTTAAGACAATTGTCAGGATTACACTGAGAACAACGGAGGGGGAAGGTTTTCCAGTCTCCCCTGATACATTTGCTTTCAATGCACAGTGATGCCTTGATGCAATGAAGATAGCATCCTTCTCAGTCCAGACTTTGCCCACATAAGAACATCCTTCCAGGTCCATGAAAGAGAAGTGTGCTCAGGCAAACAGGCTTGCAGCTCTGCACTGGAAAGTCAGAGGCAGGTGTGGTTGCTTTTAGAACGTACAAGCTTTGTAATAGAGCTCTGACTTGCTCCCTGATGTTTCTCCCACATGCTCTCAGAGGGACGAAGGCTGCATAACAAAATAAGTCAGACTTGGTTCTCTGTGTTGTAGCAGCAGTCCCCAAACTTTTTGGCATCAGGGACCGGTTTCATGAAAGATGATTTTTACACAGATAGGGAAATGACTTTGGGATGATTCAAGTACATAACATTTATTGTGCACTCTATTTCTGTTATTATTACATTGCAATATACAATGAAATAATTAGCATTATGAAATTATTATTCTGGTATGAGTCTGCAAGCTATTGATTTATTATAGTCTCTGTGCAGTCAAACATCAATGCTAATGTGAAGCTGTATTTGCAGCCACTCCCCAGGGCTAGCATCACTGCCTCAGTTCCACCTCAGATCATCAGGCATTAGATTTTCATAAGGAGCACGTAATCTAAATCCCTCACATGCACGGTTCACAATAGGGTTCCCACTCTCGTGAGAATCTAATGCCGCTGCTGATCTGACAGAAGGCTCTGCTCACCTGCTACTCACCTCTTACTGTGCAGCCTGGCTCCTTACAGGCCACGGACTGGTACCTGTCCATAGCTTGGGGGTTGGAGACCTCTGTCTACAAGATAAACCATGTCTCTAAGCCCACAGTGTGTGTAATCTGGGGCTGTGCTTCAAAGAGCAGTTGATGGACTCCACCCTAGGTACATTGAATGAGACACTCCAGAAAATAGGACCTAGGAATGTGCATATTTAATAAGTTCCCTTGTAATTCTTCTTCACTCAAAAGTTTGAGAAGGAGTGAGATGAAGGTATTGGCAGCCAGCTCCAGCTCTGCTGTTCCAGGTGTGGCCTGCATTCATCTCAGTGCCTTTTTAAACAGTCCAGTGCATCATTGCAGTTTGCAAGGTTTTGTGCTGAAGTTGCTAAGAAATATAGAATGTGATAAATACAAGATATATATAATAAAATATACATGTTAGAAATACAAGAATAGCTCCCCTTTTAGAGACCTTACTAAGTACTTACTGAGTATTAAGTCATTATCCTATACTATGAGATATAGATCCTATCTTATTCTATCCCTTTTTACAAGTATCTCACTGGCAGCCCATTTTACAAAAGGAGAAACTAAGGCACGTGGTTAAGTGTTTGTCCAAGACATTGATAACTACATGATCTAAATGTGCAGGCATGATTTAAACATCACTCTGGGGACATCACCTTTAAGTACTAGGTACTGCTGTCTCCTGACAAGCAGAACAGACAGAAGTGTTCTGAATGCAACCTCAAGCCTGCAAAATTCACTTGGTTGTGTGGTACAGTATTGTGACAAACCACAGAATTCCTATAAAAAAAGGAACGGTCCTAGGCTAGGCTCTGTCATTTGAGGTTTGTCAAGTTGATTTTGCATCTCTAGACTTACATTTGCACATTTGTATAACAACAGTCTCTGAGGCATTTCTGCCTTTTTCAATTTCTAACTCACTTGAATTATCAAATTAAAAATGAGGCAACAGCAATACGGGTAGTTAAGTCAGGCATGAATTTGGCTAAAGGTTCCTGTGCTCTCCAAAGAGAACACTAAATTTACCTGAAAATCCTATAAAAATATAGATTTCTGGATCCTATCTCTTGGACAATCTCATTTGGGCACTAGAAGGTCACTTAGAAATATTGTCTTTTTGTTGACCTAGGCTTGAGGACAACTATCTTCAAAAGTATTGGGATATGAAAATTCTATTTCTTTGTTTTGATTTTTTTTTTTTTTGAGTTGGTGTCTCACTCTGTCACACAGGTTGAAATGCAGTGGCACGCTCATGGCCACTGTAGCCTCAACCTGTTGGGCTCAGGTAATCCTTCCACCTTAGCCTTTAAAGTAGCTGGAATTACAGGCACATGCCACCATGCACAGCTATTTTTTTATTTATTGTAGAGACGAGGTCTTGCCAAGTTGCCCAGGCTGGTCTTGAGTCTCTCAGGCAGTCCTCTCACCTTCGCCTCCCAAAGTGCTAGGATTATAGGTGTGAGCTTCCACACCTGGTTTGTTTTGATTTTTAAGGTCAAGCCCTCACAAGATTTTCAATAATCTTCTTCCCTTCCTCCTTCCCTCCTTCCTTGCCTCCTTCCCTCCTGCCCTTCTTTGCTTCCTTCTTTTCTTCTTTTCTTTTTCTGTTCACAAATATGTATTAAGTACATGCCACGTGCTTGGTATTGTGCTATATTTGGGAAATACAGCTTTCTGAGGGAAAGGTACATTTCCAAGGTTTTTGTGTACCATGGTGGGAATAACAACAAATCCATTCTTTCTGCAGAAGGTTCTAGAAGGAAAGCCCCTAATGGAATTTATGTGTGTAGTGTGTGTGTGTGTGTGTGTGTGTGTGTGTGTGTGTGTGTACACACGCATACACACGACAGCACTCAAGAGCATGAATCCCGAGAAAGCAAAGATGTTCATGGAGCTACATGAGCTACCTTCCCATAGCAACTTTAGCACTAAAGATTTCTGGAGAAGTCAGACTGTTGACTAGGTTGGAGAAAGATGATGAGCACTTTCTCTAGCTACTCTGGCTGGGCACCCTCAGGACTGTCATTGGCTCCTCGCCCCCAACAAGTCTAGGCTTTTGCGTTTACGCATGGCTTGTGAGTCACAGAGGAGTCATCCCTGACCCTGACCCTTAACAAGGATGGTCATTTATTTACCCTCTGAAACGTGACCAGATGGCCCATTCAATTTGTGGCATTAATTCTAAGAGGAAATTAGATTCCAACCAGAGTCATTAATCTTTTAAAAATAGAGCCACAAGAAGAGAGCATCAATAATCAGAATGTAATTTTCTGAGTTAGGAAGTGGTCAAGACGTTGGTGTCAAGGCTCCTGCACATCTAAGGTTTTCATGACATTTTCTCAAGTGAGCCAACCAGGTCAGGGCAATGGTTTCAAGTCTGGAAGAAAAGACCACTTCAAAGGGCCATCACTTACTAAGATTGAGCTTAGACTCTTCTCTAGCAATAATCAAGAGAATGACATCTACTGAATCATTAATTCCTAGTTGTTAATTATTCTACCCAAATACTTTTCTTGCTAAGACAGATTTATTTAAGATGTAGGTGTATAATATTGTGCTTAAAGTCGCTCCGTTATAATTAGTAAGTGACCTATTTATTTACATTTTTTAAATTGTTACACTTGTTAAACTCTATAACTTTTTTGAAATGATGATAATGATTTTCATTAAAGGAAGAACTAAGTCTCAGTAATTTAGTCTACAAGTAAAACCTCTCATAATTAGTTTACATCCTTTAAGCTTAATCCTTTATTGCTTCTATCTTTTACTGAAACTGAATTACTATTTGCCCAGATTTGGTTTTTGTCCAATTCATCTTTATTAATATTTCTTATTGTCAGTCATTCAGTTCCAGGATTTAAAAAGACACATCCCTATTGCCTAAAGCTTTGAAGGAAAATTTGTATCAGAATATGTATAAACATCTAGTTTCTGTGACACCTACCATCTTTTATAAGCAAAACAAGTAAAGTCCAAATAATATGAGCATTTACTCTATCATATTGTAAGACCAATAATTAATTTTTATTTGTAATATGGGATGCTGAGAAGGTCTTTGATAGGTTATGTCATATCTGTTGCTAATTATTCAAGAGCTGTATCTAATTTTTTCATCTACCACCATAAAAAGAATAAAGACAAGCTAAAGGGGACTTCAAATTAATACATGACTTTCGGGTCATAATAAGAAGGAATGCAGTTTTTGGCCAGAATTCAATATTGATTAATCAAATTTTGGTTTGGATTCACAATTACTCTCATTGACACGAGAGACTGTGCATTTAGCCTTAATAATCAAATAAGAAACAAGAGGTCATTCACATGCAAGGTGATCTCTACAGATCTTTGCTGCAAATACTTTCTCCGCTGCTTGACTGTATTTTTTAATACAGAGAAAGACTTCTTCTAAAAATACCTTCTTTTTCTTGTTGCAAATGAATTGCTGTTATTTTCCACCACCAATTTTCTAATATATATATTGTCTCTTTATAATTTCCAATCCAGACACTAGACTTGTCACATACCTTTGGCTGTGCAAGGGATTGTGCATCTCCAAACACAGTTTGGAGACTTCTCCTGAAAAATGAATCCAGAAAGATTCTGAGGGAAAGGTACATTTCCAAGGTTTTTGTGTACCACGGTGGGAATAACAACAAATCCATTCTTTCTGCAGAAGGTTCTAGAAGGAAAGCCTCTATATCTTTGTCTATGGATATGGCAGCATTTTCCCTGAAGCCTGCCTGTGCTTGTTAATATATCTTGATAGGCAAGAAAAAAAGATTTTGTTTATTTTCCATGGGAATTCCCTTTCCTCTTAGACATCTCAACATGTTTTGACTTTTCTTCTTTGGTAAGATGTCATACCCACACATATGGAAACGGACAAATCACCAGTTATGCAAGTTATTTTGCCATCAGCAATTTTTTTTTTAAGTTAAAAAGTTTCCTTCTATTTAGTGGAAGCACTGAAATAGAGTAAGTACTAAATATTGGCAAATGACTATCACATGAGGCTTTTGGGTTAAAATGTTCAATTTATTATGTTGGTGAGAAACATCTTGATGAATGTGTCATTTAATTCCTGTGTCAATGGCAAATTAATTTTGTTATAGAAGAAAAATTGACTTTTATTTTTAATTCAAAACATCAGAAATGCCAGCAGTCAGAGTGGCTGTTGGTTTAACCACATTTTCTCTAAATTGGCAACACAAGGTAGTGGCCTAAATATAAGCACTGCAATTGTGGTTTTGGTTTCAGAACTCTCGCACAGTTGTTAGTTACCATAGTTAAGCAGAGGGAAAAAATGCTCAGGATAGGGAAAGGAATGTGCAAACTGCCACAGCAGGTTAATTTAGACTAACTTGGACCCCAATCATGAGAGTCACACATGTCTTCTGGAATTATTTGGCCAAGCTTGTGCTGGTTTGGTTAACAAGAAAAGACTGCCCCTGTTTCTAAAATAAAAAAGACAGAGAGATGGGCAAAGACATTTTAAAAATCTGACGCATTAGCAATGTTTTCAAATGGAAAATGCTTTGCTGGAATCCCAAATCTGGAAATCTAACTTTTGTTTCAGTGTCCTTCAACATACCTATGGGAGCTAGGTATAGTGTATATAGGTTTAAAATTAAGATTTGTATGTCACCACAACACATTACTTCTTTTTGCTTTATTTTTTTTTTTATAGCCACAAAATGGGCTCTGTATTTCCAAGGTGGTTCTGTGGACTAAGGTAGCAATCACAGTGTTGTTGCTGTTTTTTGGTTTTTTGGGATTTTTTGAGTTGGAGTCTCACTCTGTCATCCAGACTGGAGTGCAGTGGCACACTCCCAGTCACCACAGCCTCGACCTGTTGGGCTCTGGCAATCCTCCGCCTCAGCCTTCCAAGTAGCTGAAACTACAGGCACGTGCTACCATGCCGGATTAATTTTTTTTTTTTTATTGTAGAGATGAGGTCTCGCCAAGTTGCCTGAATGGGTCTCGAACCCGCGGGCTCAGACAATCCACTCACTTCAGCCTCCCAAAGAGCGGGATTACAGGCTGAGCTACCGAGACCTGCCACAGTGTTGTTTACATTCACTCATTCAATTAACAAGACAATTTTGCTCCAAGTCTCTACCCTGGAGTAACTCTCACAAAAGTTCACAAGTAAGCACAAACAAGAATATTTGTGAAAAAAAAAACCATAAACTTGTTTTTTACAACTTGTAAATTTCTAACACCAGAAGATTGATTATGAATGGGACATATATGTATGCATATATGTTTGTGTGTACACGAAAACACTGGAATACAGTTCAGGAGCAAAATCTATGTATTAACTTGGATATAGCTCAATATACAAAATATTGAACAAAAAATAACAAGGACAAATAGGCACAGTCTATTTATTAGAACTGTACATATGCAACTTCCTGCTTTGTTGTATTTTAGAATAAGCATGTAGCAAGCGTTGAAGTCATTGCATAGGAATGCAAAACACAAAATCAAAGAGAGTGATTCTTCCATGGGGCCAGACAGAGGATGATATTGGGAACCACAGTTGATTGGATAATGTTTGGTTTCTAATATTTTATTAGTAGTAAGCACATACGTCTTTATTATGCCTTTTAATTAATTAATTAGTTAATTAATTAGCCTAGTGCTATGGCTTGGATGTGGTTTGTCCCTGCCAAAACTCATGTTGAAATTTAATTGCTAATGTAACAGTGTTAGAAGGTGGTACATTTAAGAGGTGATTATGCCAGAAGGACAGATTAATGTCTTTCTCATGAGACTGGGTGAGTTCCCTCAAGAACGTAATAAATCCCCAAGAGCAGGTTGTTATAAAGTGAGGCTGCAACTTGTGCTCTTTGCGAGTTCCTGTTTCCCGCTATGTTTTGATTTAGTGTGAAGTCTTCACCAGAAGGTATCATGCTTCTTGGACTTCTCAACCTCCAGAATCATGAGTCAAACAAAGCTCTTTTCTTTATAAATTAGTCAGTCTCAGGTATTCTATTATAGCAAGACAAAATGAATGAAAACACAAGTATACTTTAACTATATTATATTGTTCTTTGCTCCATTTTGTACATTTGAAATATCAAATAACTTTTCTTTTTAAAAATCTAGAAAAAAGATTAAAGAAGAGTGAAGAACAAGAGACAGATTCTTTCTAGATAGTTGGTAAAGCAAGCAGCCCATTGTAATGGTGAACAGTAGAGTTAATTATCATGGTGACCTTGTACAGTTTTGAAAAAAAAGAGAAAAAAGCCAATGAGATGAGAAAAATATTCTATAAAGGGTTATAATTTAGGTGCCAGGGTCCCTGATTAGGTTGCAAAGAATGGCAATAAGGGACAGATGGAAGAGTTGACTTGTGGTGGAGAATGGTGGCATTTCTTCTGAGACTGAAATGAGATTAAAGATAGAATCAGATAGAATAAAATTATCCCTTGTTCAAAGGAAATTAGCTAAAGAAGTTCATGCTGGATAGCATGGATTTCAGCAAATAAAGAAGGTGAATGACCTGCCAAAGGCTTTCCAAGTCCCAGGTCTCATGTATCTATCTCACAATGTACCTATTTCACAAGTTCATAGATTTACTTTTCTGTCCTCTCCCCAACCATTTACCACCAACACTAGATAATAAATTGTTTGAAGGTGAGTACCATGCCTGCTTTCTTCACTCTTACATCTTCAGCATCAGGTAGGAGATGGTCAAAAACAGTTGCTGAATTTTAAAAAAGGCAAGAGGCAGCATTTAGATTTTTGCTTCAAAGGAGAAAGGCATGATATAGCTTCAGTAGGAAGTCTAGGCTCTACAGCCCAAATGAATAAAAGATGTATGAATTAGAGCAAAAGTTGCACCACAGAAAGGTCAAGTCTACCAATGTCTGATACTTTCTTCAATGACTCACAAAAGTCTAAAATGAAGAACAGAAAAAGCAGACTTTGGGAATAATTTGAGGTTGTATTTGGCTCAGCAGACCCAAGAGTAGGCAACAGGGCCCAGAAGTTCCTAGGCGAATGTGAAAGCAGAGTTGAAAGGTTTGACTAAGGAATTTCAGGTGAACAGGGTTTAGGAGTATCGACTAGAAAAACTAAGTGAAGCAGGAAGGGGGAAGATTTTGGAGGCCTCATTAGAGACAAAGGGTATGAATGAAGGAAGGTGGCTATCAGTTTAGTCAAGGGGGTAGTGAAGAAGAAAACTGTGTTTCAGCTGCAAAGGTCCCATCAGTGTCATGGGAGACATTGATGATGGGACCAGGGTCCACAGGAGCTAACCAGATGGCAAGGACAGTAAAAGGGGGAGCAGAATAAGGTTCATGGACCGGTGTGAGGCAAAGAGAAGGCAGACTGCTCTTTCTCTCATCTACCGGTCATCTCCCCTGTATACTAGATAGAAACTTGAGTTAATAGAAGTACAAAGAATCAGTAATAAGAATAAGTAACTGCCTGCACTTGAGAATTATTCAGAAAGAACCATAATAAAGTAGCCAATAAGATTTCTTCATCACTAAATGTGGCCTTTACCCAATTTTCTTAACCACAAGTAATCTAATTGTGTTGACCTTTTTTAAGTGGTTGATATAACCATTTGAATTTCAATTTTAGGATAGATTCAACTAATCTGACATAAGAATAAACTAGGAAAATAGAAATAATGAAAATAGACATGCCTGCTGTTTCTATAAATATTATTATGCAATAACAAATATTTGTGAATAATAAATAATTAGATTAATATATGAAATTGGGAGAAAACTTCTTTAGCTTGTCATTTGGTAATACAAAAAGGTAAATTAATTGAATTTCCAAGTTTGTTTCTCAAAGAAATAGAACATTATTGATGACAGATGAGTTCTCAGGAAGCATTGACTCTAAAGTGAGGCAACTGGTTTCCATATTGACTCTAAAGTGAGGCAACTGGTTTCCATATTAAAACCATTTTAAAACAACACCAAAACCCAAACAATATGAATGAAAAGAAGTATGAGCCCTGCTTTGCAAAATCATGCACGAATGTCCACTCTCCCCTCACCCCTGCCCCACCACATTCCTAGTGCACAAATCTGCTCAAATTGCCAGCAGGATGTGACCTCTCCAGCTTCCTGGCTAAAATAGAGCCCATACAAGCATAGCCAACGAATGGTAGAAATGACGTTTGTAGCATATTTCCAACAACCCTTAAATATAACGTCACCTTAAAAAAACAGTCCAAATAAATTTGATTAGGAAAAAATATTGATGATCCATGGTGGGACCAAGAAGGGGAGGGAGGTTCTGAACATGAATTAATCGATGTGTATAAATTTTGTTTGTTTAATGTAAGATTACACCAGTTGTTTAGAGATTCCAAAAGACGGTCTTATACAATCAAATTGTCTGATACATGGGAAAATGTTTAGCTACTCTTTCCTCCCTATGCAACCCCTTTCCTTTTGCAAAGCTAAAGAACATAAATTTTTAAAATAGAGTAATCCATACTATTTCTAATGAAATAAAGTATTCTCCACTACTAAATAAGAAGAAAGAATCAGGGAGAAATCGGGTCCTTAAAATGCTGTTTCATTTGTCCACAGAGCATGAATCTTCTAGCAATCTGACAGCAATGGCTTGCCTAAAACTGGGCAATCATTTCTCGGAGACCAGTATTTACCTAATTAAGAGCTTCTCCGCAGTCCCCAGTTACTTAATTGTGTCATTAGCAGGAGTTTTGACATGAAGAACAACTTGAGTCTTGAGCACCAACCTCGCCTCTGTGAGGGAAGCCTAGCGGAGCGGCTCCCGGTGGGGGGAGCTGACAGTAGCCTGCTGCAATACGTACAGCACAAAATAGAATAATTGGTCCCCAGAGGGGCTGTGTCTTCAGCTGCCAATAGGGATTGTTTTTTTCCTTGTGAATAAAAAGCCAAGCCTCCAGGACTCCTCTCCTGAATATTAACTTGTGGCTCTGGTGCTCAGCGGCTCGTGGGAGGGATTAGGTCCCCGTGATTGTTACAGCTGTCCTCTTTGCAGCCCTGCCGTTTATGACAGCATGAAATCGACAGTCCTGATCAAGGGAATAATGTGGTCAAGCTTCCTGATAGTCAAACTGATAAAATGTGCAGTGTACCATAGAGGTGTCCAACTGGGTGGGATCATAGGGGTTAAACTTCAGACTTGGGGCCAAAAGGGCGCTTTGCCCTCCTGCAACATGACATTGCAAAGGGCCGGATTTGACCGAGACTGTTGGAGAGGTCAGGTGGGAGCTTCCTGCTGCTCCTTCCTTTTTCTGGCAGAAAAGGCAAAGAAAAGGACTGAACTCAAGTGCTTACAACTTTTTTCCCAGAGAACGTATCAACTAGTAGAAAGGGGTTTTTGTTTGTTTGTTTTTTTAGAAGCCTTTTAAAAAATTGAGATATAATTCACATACAATAAATTTACCCTTTTAAAGTGGACAATTGAGTGGTTTTAGTTATTTACAAAGTTGTGTAACCATCACTGCTGTCTAATTCCAGAATGTTTTCGTCACCCCCCAAAAGAAACCCTGTACCCATTAGCAGTCGCTCCCCATTCCCCCATCTCCCAACCACTGGCAACCTACTCATCTACTTTCTGACTCTGTGGATTTGCTTATTCTGGACATTTCTAACAAGGTTTTTAATGAAAGAATTTTAGATATCTAATATGTATTTGAGTCGGCAAGTATTAAAAGAATAACATCAAAGCAGGAGAGAAAAGGAGTGATCTGGAGTCTGTTTGGACTATTATCTGGAGTCCTAGTTTAAGCTAAGACTTCAAGAAATGATCATAGAACAGAACAAAGACAGTCATGAATACATTGACTTTTTCCTTCTTATTTATTTATTATTCTTTTTCTTCTTATTTATTTCCTCTTTTTTGTTCTTTTTTGTTGGATATTAGAGTAAGTAAAATTTGTCATAGAAACTCAGGCTATGTTTCATTGGTGGAAAGCCTTTTTTTTAGACTAGCACAGCAAAAATTTTTGAGGAAATACTTTCATTTCCATGATAAGTCTTTATTTTAGAGCCTTTTAATTCACAACTGTACATCTTTGTCCAGGGGAGGGGAGAGGAAGCCTTTGTGTCTTGAAAAGTGACTAGAAAATACTATAAACAAAAATGTTTTAATAAAATTTTGCTTTCTTAAAGGATATTTATATTTTATGCATATTTGCACAACGGATTCAGATTTATTTAGCCAAACTCTCTAATTAAAAAGTAGTCATGACATATGCATAGGTAACAAGGGCCTTTATTAAAAATCTTAGGCCACAAACTTATTTAGTATAGGGACACTGAGATAATTTTTGGATGTATTGGTCACCCTCTAAATAAATAAATTAATTAAATTTATATATAATAAATCAAATTGAATTTTAACTATTGATTCAATTTTGCTATTGGTTTTCTCAATAAAGTCTTGAAGTATTAGCTCTAGACTTGCAGTCTTTTTATGGCGAGTCAATGTCAATGTTTCGCTTTAAGAGCTACTTGGCACGTCTTACATTAAATGGTTAGCTAAGAGGAAAACTAAAGCTGCTTCTCTTTACTGCAAGCCTTCATGATGGGCAGTATCTTTGCCTTCATTCTCCCAGAAAGAAGAACCCAAGACCAGGGCTTGCCTATAGTTTATTTTGGGAAAAGATCCCCAAAAAGAGAAGTGGGAAACTGGACAGAGGCAAACAGAAGGAGGGAACATTCATCCGAAGATACATTATTGATTGGAACCCAGAAAGCACAAGATAGCCAGCGAAGCCTAGGCAAGATGGCATGAGGTGGTAGCTTTGTGAAGATGCTTGCTGCAACAGACGACTGGAGTAAAATGTGGGTGTGGGGCGTATCCACAAAGAGTGTTCCAATGTACGTGCATGATGGATACCTAGAGTACTGCAAAGAAAGAGCCATGATTCTGTGTGCATGGCAGATTTATGTTTGTATGGAACTTCAAAGAAGAAAACTTTTTCAAACAACACAACTTCAGAAGCGTTCATGTCGTTCTGGTCACAAGGACAGAAATGGACAAAGGAGTCCTTCCAGGAAAGAGGCCACAGGTACCAGGCAAGCAGAGGTCAACTTAGCGAGAGAGCCTCTATACTACAGAGGTCCTGCACACAAAGGCGGAAGCCACATCTGACCAAAAATGGGGGACAGGATCAAGAAATGGTATTCCAGGATGGGGAAGACAAAATCCAGGAGGAAACAAGGGGTCCAAGCTGACCCAAATCTCTTCTTTTGACCAGGCTGGATACAGAGAAGCTTAGCTTCCCAGTGAGGACAAATTGGCCCCTTATCCCTGGGCCTTTTTTTTTTTTTTTTTTGAGTTGGAGTCTCACTCTGTCGCCCAGACTGGAGTGCAGTGACCACTCCTGGCCACCACAGCCTCCCCTGCTGGGCTCCAGCAATCCTTCCGCCTCAGCCTTCCAAGTAGCTGGAACTACAGGCACGCGCTACCATGCCCGGCTAATTTTTTGATTTATTGTAGAGATGAGGTCTCGCCAAGTTGCCCAGATGGGTCTCGAACCCGTGGGCTCAGGCAATTCACTCACCTCGGCCTCCCAAAGCATGGGATTACAGGCTGAGCCACCAAGCCCGGCCATCCCTGGGCCTTTATGCTCCTTATAATAGAGTGGAGGATTAGAAAACCAATGCAATGAAGGGTAGGCCCCTTGTAGTACAGGCTTTCCCCACTAGGTGCACTGGGTGAGTATTCTAGGAACCCATCAGCATCAGTGTACCAGGTAGCGTTGTTGTGAGAGGCTGCCTTCAGCTTCAGTGAATTATCTTTATTTGGAGATTCTTTCAAGGCTTTTGCCTATTTCATGATGGGTAGTTTACAAGCACACTTGCTCACACCACAATGAGTGTTCAGCAGTTTTTGACCAAAAACAGCATGACCCTCATTCCCCACCCTCTCTATTTACCCAGTCTTGCCCCCAAACAACTTCTTTTTTGTTTCCCTAAATGTAAACAGTCCTCAAAGAGAAACGTTTTGCTGATGTGGAAGAGATGAAACAAAAATGGCAAAAGCACTAAAATGCATCAAAATTGACTAGTTCAAAAATTGTTTTGAGCAGTGGAAAAAGGCATCTTTATAGATGTATTACATCAAACGGAGAATACTTTGAAAGTGACCGAAGTTTAAACATGCAGGAATTAATACACAATTCTTTTACAAATAAGTTCCAGGTTTTGGGGTCCTTCTTTGTTTATGGTGGGGGATATACAAATCTCATTCCAGGGTTCAAGTTCAGTTATTCTCAACCAGACATTTGATTATTTTCATAAAGGCTAGCATTAACCAATTACTCTCAGTTCGTTAACACCCAAGTCAGACTCTACCTGATTATTAGAAACAATGTTTTTGAAATTGAGATGACATCTGGAGAAGGGCAGGTGGTGACAGGAGCCAAAGCCTTAAAAATGCATATGCCTTTTGGCCTAGCAATCCACTTGTAAGAATTGATCGTAAGGAGAAAATCAGTTATACCACAAATATGTATATTATATGTAAGAATGGTCATGAGAACATTAGTAGTTAATGCTATTGAGAAATTGAAGACTAATGTCAAATGTATTAATTGAGGAATAGTTCATCGAATTTTGGTATAGCCAGAAAATGAAATACCAGGAAGTTTTTATTAAAAAAAATTATGTCAAAAATGTGTACATATTGACATAGAAATATGACCACAATATCCTTAAGCAATAAAGTGAGTTAACAAACAGTATGAGTCTATTTATGTAAAATTATAGATGCACGCAGAAGTGTCTAGACAGATATTTACCAAGTTTTTAACAGTGCTCATTGCTAAGTAGCAATGTGTCAGGAGATTTTTTTCCTTCTATATATTTGATGCATCATTGGGGATTTTATAGGTCACACCATTATTTTTGCTATCTGAAAAAACAGTAAAGTTATTTTCATTTTGAGGAAAAGAGATTCTAGTTCTCGGTTTGGGCAAAAACCCGTGGATAGCTCCTACCTTGCCAGATTTAGTCTGGGCATGCTATTTTTTAATAACAACATGCAATAATTAGCTGACTCAAGGTGTATTTCTACCCAAATGACACAAAAGTTTTGGGGTATTTTAGTTTGGGATAAATTGTGGAAGATGTGAACTCTTACATTCACGTATGCAATAAATAATGTACCAAAAATCTGAAGACACTTTCTATCTTTCTACATGTTGTCAGCGGGCTCTCCCAGTGTGCCCAATATGCCAATCATCCAACCCAAAAAACTTGTTCTTGGTTTGCTCAGGGTACGAGTGAGTCATTGCAAGACTGGCATTTGGGAAAATAAGATCAGTATCAAGAGAATGTTCCCCTGTGATTGTTTAAACATCCTTCTTCCTTCTCAGTCTCCTCCCAGTATTTGCTCAGTTCATTTGAGGTTCATTCCTTACTCTATTTTACTTCACGGGAGGTAGGATTCGATTTATTCATGGACACACTGATTTAAGATATTTTATGCATATAGCAAGAAGATGTAAACTCTAGATCATGGCTGATAAAGTATATTTTGTCTATCAATTAGTTTAATAGATTAATTAATTAGCTTGGTCTGCTAAATAATGAATAAACTTGCCAGAGATTCACTGTTGTAATACTGAACACATCCTGCATCTTCTGATTCATCAAAAGACTGAATGACACTCATTAAATAATTACGTTGTTTTCTAATTCTCTGCTAATTGGTCATTTATACGTATCAGTATTGGAAAAGCTGGTAAGTTAAACATCCTTTTCTCTCTTGATGTCATATAAGCAATTCATTGCATGTGGTTACATATTTGTTGATGAGTAGCTTTGTAAGTATTCTCTTTTCAAGTATATATCTTTTCCTTCTCCAGTTAGATAAAATTATTTCCTATATTTTGAGTTCTGGATGGAGTAGGACTGGACCTTGGAATCCTCAGTGTTCTGCGTCTTGCTCTCTGGAACCCTCCATTTGTGCAGTACACATGAGTGACAGAGACTCCTGTGTGTTCACACTGTTTCCAGGACAAAACTATGTACTGAGCAGTGATTAATAGATGCTTGTGGGTGATAGGAGTTTTAGAGGAGAAAATGGATGGTCACTTGTCACAGAACTTTGTCTATGGGTGACCTGACAGGGAAAATCAGCCACAGATAAAACATTTTCTGACTTGCATTTGACAGTGGGCCTCTTCTTGCAGGCAAGCAACCCCAAGCATGGACCTAGGCTGAAACTGACAAGTCAGGACTGAAGCAGGAGGCTGTCCCTGGCACAGCCCCTGGGCCTACATTTTGTTTGCTTTTGTTGCCTTAAGAGCACAGATTTTGATAACTGCTTTAAGCTGTTTTAATCTTAGTGATCTTTCTCTTAAATCTAGAAACCTTCTTCATAAAACGATTTTTAAAAAATATCTCTCTCTTGTCCTAATTTACTCCATTTCCTCTGATTTTTTAGGGGTATTTAAAATGAAGGATTCATAGGCCTTACCTCCAGGGATTTTGATGAGGTGAGTCTGGGCTGGGCCCCAGACTTCCTCACTAATTAAAGAGCAGCCTGAGTGATTGTTATAGGCAGTCGAGTTTCACAACCACAGAGTGGGTCTCTCAGTCTCAAAGAATGGGAAAACACAGTCTTTGTCTTATGTAATTTTCTGGCACAAGGCAAGCTTCCTCATCAGTCATTTGTAATTCCAATATTTATTGAGGACATAAATATGTATCAGTTACTGCTTGGCCCTGGGAACAGAGACAATACCATGGGCTGGGAAGAAGACAGGTAGAAAGTCAAACTTTAGGAAGGGTGCCTTAAATCAATCACCATAGCTATAACTTAATGTAATAAATTTGATTGTCTTAAAATTTCTAACTGTCTGAAAAAGGTAAAATTGAGCTTTTTGAAATATGAGATAATTATTTGCATTTTCCCAGAAGAATGGTTTAGAAATATGCTTAGCAGTGGAACTACATCTCTTTTCTTTCAAACAACATTACTAGAACTCTGGTATATACCAGATCTGAGCAGATGACGAAATAAAGCATATTATACTCATATGCAAGGGAGGAGTCCCCCAAAATCGGAATTATCTTTTGGAGGGCAGGCTTCATGTAGTACACTTGGAATTTGTTCCTCCGGATCAGTCAACCAAAGTTGTTATATGGAAGTTTTGAGAAGGTTGCATCATGATTTGTAGGGGGGGGGGAAGTCCTGAGTTGTGGCAAACAGGTGACTGGTTCTTCTATCATCACAATGTACCTGTCTACACCGCGCTGAGTGTTCAGCAGTTTTTGACCCAAAACAGCATGACCCCTGTTCCCCACCCTTCCTATTCACCAGATCTTGCCCCAAGTGACTTTTTGTTGTTTCCCCGATGAAAAATGTCCTCAAAGGGAAATGTTTTGCTGATGTGGAAGACACGAAACATTAAACGACAGAAGCAATAAAAGGCATCAAAATGGACAAGGTTAAAAGCTGTTTTGAGCAGTGGAAAAAGCATCTCCATAGGTGTAATGCATACAACAGAGTACTTTAAAGGTAGTTAAAATTTAAACATGTAAGAATTAATACACAATGTTTTATAAATAAATTCTGTTTGGGGGTTCCTCCCTCATATTATATACTAGAACTTTGAAATCTGCCAGACCCAAGTAATGTTTTATTATTAAAACTATATTGAATGAGTTCTAGGTCACAATTGTTTGAAGGACTTGTTTCAGCAGGGACAGATGTCCCTATGGCTCCATTCTGAGGGCTTCATTCTGAGGGTCTCTTCCTATCTCGTCCAGATTTAGTTGGGAGATGAGGAGACAGAGTTAGGCATGGCTCAGCCTTGTCATATCTTTACTTTCTGGGGTCTGCCTTGTCATCAGCTTAGTGCAGCAGGGAAGACTTGTCCCAGTTGTCCTCTGCCTTTGCTGATGGATAGGAACTTACCAGAGTTCTAGTAATTAATGAATTAAAGATGAAAGTCCTGGAACGCGGTTTAAGAACCAGTACTCTGAACTGCATTTGATTAAACTGATCTTTTCTAGGATTGGCAAGAATACTGGGCTCCAGTATTGAGAAGCCATTGTTGCTATCCAAACTCCATCACCTCCTCCGACCTAGCTTTAGTCCATCAACAATGAATGAAGATGCACCTTTTTCTCCACAGTTCTGGCTCCTGTTCTTACCTCTTGCTGAATTAGGCAGAAAAAAAACAAGAATACTTTCTGACCCTCCTCCAATAATAGTACTTATCACAATAATATTTACTTATCACAAGGCCAATTTATAATTATAACTAAACATTGGCAGTGTTATGGTTAAAAATACAGAGTAGAACCTCATGGTCTTTGCTATTCATCAGTTATTTGACCTCGGGGAAACACTTAACCTCCTCCTACCTTAGCTGCCTCATCTGGAAAATAGTACCTTCCTTGTAAGGATTACTGTGATGTTTACATGAACTGATATTGGTACATGAGTAAAATATTTACAACATTGTAACAGTGCCTGACAAGAAACAAGTACCTCAGGAGTGCTTGATAATATTTATTATTTATTTCCTTTTATGTTGATGTTGTTTTGTTGCACAATATGGAAAATATGACTCAACAGAAATAGTCACAGTTAGATAGTTTTTCTGTCAATAAAAAAAATCAGCCTTATAATGTCAAGACCTTTTATATTTTAACCAAGATGACAGGAGATACTTCAGTCTGACTCTGAGGTCAGCCCCAAAACGTCACAGAATAAAGTAATAACAAGTGTATCAAAATTCAGTAGGAAACATATATCAGTGCTCATGTTTATTATAGAGTTTTGAATGCTTGGGATATTTTTAAGTCAAAAATGAATTAAAAATGAAAGTCCTGGAACACAGTTTAAGAACCAGTACTCTGGACTGCATTTGATTAAACTGATCTTTTCAAGGATTGGCAAGAGCGGGAAACTGCCGGGAGGGGAGCAAGGGAGCAGGATTGGCAGTAGTGAGAATCTGCCTGGGGAAGGGAGGGAGTCATACCTCATCAACAAGGGTACCTGCATATGAACATTTGTATACCTAACCCTGAATTGTACCCCACATCTTTAAAATAAAATAAAACAAAATATTTTTTAAAAAACTGATCTTTTCTGCCGTCAAGGCAAGACTTAGAAGCACTTACTAAATGGAGTTTTTTATTCTACTTAAAGAGTTACAAAAAAAAATAGATGATTTCTAGAACTACAACATTGAAGCTTAAGTTAGGACCATGGAAGATTGCAGAAGTCCTCTCTGAATTACTCTTCCTATTTCTGGCAACCCTGCTGACTCTGCATAACTCTGGGTTACTGCATTCATGTTGCATAGATGTAAATAATGCCCCAAGGTAGTTGAACAAAGTGGTTTTCAGAAGATTTACTTCACTTGTGATTATATGATTGCCCTTGGAGATTTTGACCAATATCATTATCTCTTATGGGTGGACAGAATAATGGCCCCTCAAAGGTTTCCACCTCCTAATCCTTAGCATCTATAAATATAGAAACAGATTACCTTGCACACCAAAAGTGACTTCACATATGTGATAAAGTTAAGGACTTTGAGATGAGAAGAATATTCTAGATTATCTAGGCGGGCTAAATTGTATCATAAGGGTCCTTAAAAGGACCTTCCAACTGTGATCAGAAGAAGAAATGTGGCTAGAAGAAGAGCCAAAGAGATGAGATGTTGCTGGCTTTGTAGATGGGGAGGGGGGTAATGTGTCAAGGAATGAGATAAATTTCTAGAAACTGGAATATGACAGAAAACGGATGCTCTTCAGAGCCTCCAGATAGAAACAGCTCTGGCAATACCTTGATTTTAGCCCAGTGAGACTTGTGTTGGACTTAGATCCCCAGAACTGTAAAGTAATAAACTTGAGTTGGAAGCCACTAATATTGTGATAATTTGTTACAGCAGCAATAAAAATCTATCCCCTCTAGCAAATCTACAGAATGTTTAACAAGATAATAGTTGTTCTTTGGCAAATTTCTCTCTACATGTTTTTAAAATTACATCCTTATTGACAAATTAAACCTGACTTGAATGTATATAATCATTCGTCCCTACACACATAAAAAAATGTTTTGTTGTTTTTTCAGAACCTACTGGTCAAACCTAAGAATACTGGGATGAAAGGAATAGGAAGCCTTCTCCTGGGAAAAAGCTCATTCCTCCTCCTCTTCTCTTTCTTTTCCTTCGTCTATACTCATTAGACAAAATATGAAAATAATTTTATAGTCATTAATTCAATCAATTCTTGCAATGATTCTAGGAGGTAGGTAATATTATCACTATCTCCATCTTACAGATAAGAAAACTGACACAAAGCGCCTGCCAAGGTCATTTGCTAATAATGGTGGAGTCAGGGAATGATCCCATGCAGCTTGGCTCCAAAGCACATGGCATTGACTATTATTACAACACATAGCTTCACATACAAATAATATCACTGGCAAGGAGATCAGTTAAACAATAGAGATGACAGTGAGAGGATGCTTTGCACAGAGTGTCATGCAAACATCAAAGTGGTAGTCTCTTGAATAAGATAAAAAATGCTTGCTGATATGGTAACGGTTTATCTTAGTCTATATTAATAATAGTAGCTAACATTTACTATCTCCCCATGTCCGTTATCTCTTGTTGCACACCAGTTCAAAACTCAATGTCTTGAAGTAATAAGCACTTACTAGTACTAAGTAGCCTATGGTTCATCCAAATGGTTCTCCTGGAACAGACTGGGCTCAGTCATGCCTCTGTGATCCATTTCAATTCAGGTGTGGCAGTCCTACTAATGGAGATTGGACTCCCGCACATGTTGGATTGGGGGTGGTCAGCTACAGACTGTGTGACCTCAGTCTCCCCCAGATGGACTTGCCCTCCAGCATGCTAGCTCAAGCTGGTTCACACAGAGCTGGCAGAGTTCTCTGAGAGGCAGCAATCCAGCAGGGCATTACTTCTGCCACATTTATTGGACAAAGCAAGGTATAGGGGAATCAAGGAGAAAAGACTCAAGGGAAAATAGGCTACCTTTGGATGGAAGGAACCAAAAAGTCATGATGCAAAAAGACATGGGCATAGAAAGGAACAAGAATTGGGACACTTGTTATCAATCAGCCGCAAATACTTTGGTTCATTTAAGCCTCACAGCAAACTTCTAATGTAGATAATATCACTGTACAGTTATTTCCTTGGTATTCTCATGGGATTGGTTTCAGGTCCCTCCACGGATACCAACATTTGTGGATGCTCGAGTGCCTTATATAAAACAGCCCTCAGAGAACCAACTGTACTCATTTGGTAGCTGAGTAAACAGTGGAGCCAGCATTGGCACCAGGAGACCCCCTGATACCAGAGCCTGCAAAGCAACAGTGTGTGTTCTCGAAGTACCCAGGGGAAGGAAGGACAGAGGAAGAAGGATTATCTGGTGCTTCCATCTAGCAGGAATACAGCTGCATGCTGCAGAGCCTCATGAGGCTGGGGGGTGAGCAAAAGTCAGAACCAGGAGCCTGGCACAGAAGCTGAAGGCAAAGATAAAGATAACAATGAATGGTTAAGGGTCTGCTGTAGTCCAAGTAAGAAATAAGTGAGTGAACCAAGGCTGTGACCAGGGTCTTAGATTAGAGGAGAAAAGAACTGAGAGACAGTTAAGAGGTAAACATGCTGTGGCCATGGGCTGGATGTAGAAGGTAAGGGAGAGGGAAGATTTGGGGGGTGTGAAAAGATGGAGATGCCATTCACAAAATAGGCAACTTGGGAGAAAACAGATTTGTGGGGGATTGTGGGTAGGTGGAAATAACTCATTACCAATCACCCAATAACTGCCTTGGTGCCCATTATGTGCAGGCCCTCTTCTAGGCCCTTGAGATATATTTGTGACTAAACAAATATATCTGCCTCATGGAGCTCTTATTTTAGGATAATGAATAAGGAATTTTTATAGTGTGGCAGAAGGTTATAAGTATGTATTAGACACTTCTGGCTGCTGTAAGAAATTGGAGAATGATGGTTGAATTATGATAACTATTCATTACTTCCTGTTAGGCTAAATCTGATAACCATCCCAGTCTTCTGATGTTGCCCTAAACCCTGTGTTTCAATATTGCTTCTGAATTCACCATGGATTAGAGCTGTCTTTTGACAGATAAAGTGCCAATATTAAGTTATGTACCATAACCAAGTAGAATATACTAAACGAATTTGATATAGCTATTAGTCACCATGACCAACAAGAATACCCATATTCTCCACTGAGTTGAAGCCTTGACTTTGTTCTTAAGACTCAGAACCCTGCTTAAGGAGTTGTCAAACCTGTTGAGAGATTCTGCTCAGAAACAGCATTTCTTCATTGGTTTGTGCCAAAACAAAAAGTCATTGTATCTGGCAGACAAATTGCAACATTGCATGGAAACTGGCGACTGACCTTGCCCAGCCAGTCAAATCAATTGACTATCTGAATTTGTAGCTGATTTATCTCCATAAGCACATTCAGCCTCATATTGACCATACTTTTATGGCTAACATGGCAACTTGGAAACTCTTGCCATTAAAAGATTTCAGACAAAGTTTTTAATTTTCTCCATATTTTAATGGTGGAGGTCCCAACTGTGTGTTCATGTGCAAGAGTCAACGTAAAGATGGTGATCTGTTCTCATCTTCCACATCCCAACTTCTCTCAAAGTACCACCATGGCTCATGCTATGATCTGAATGTATCTGGCCACCCCTGCCAAATTCATGTGTAGAAATTCTAACTCCTGAGTTGATGGTGTTAAGAGGTAGGATATTTGGAAAGTCATTTGGTCATGAGGGAGAAACCGTCATGAATAGGATTGGTGCCCTTAAAAAGCTGCCCAAGAAAGCCTCTTTGCGCCCTTTCTGCCATGTGGGATTACACTGAAAAGAAGGCTATCTGATAGAAAGTAAGCCCCTACCAGACATCAGATCTTTCAGTGCCTTGGTCACAAACTTCTCAGTCTCCAGAACTGTGAGAAATAAATTTTTGTTGTTGATAAGCCACCCAGCTTGTAGTGTTCTGCTACAGCAGTTTGGTCTAACCAAGATGACTCACTTTTAAATAAAGATGATAAAATTCACTTTTTACGATGCAGGTCAGGTTTCCATCAAAGAATAGCTTCTGCTCTACCTGCCTGGGCTTACCTTAGGCAGTGGTTCTCAATTCTTCTGCTTCTTAGCCTCATCTGGGAGTAATTGTAGAACCTTGAAGCCTTCACCTTACTCTGGTCAGTTGACTCTGACACTTGGGGTTGGAGGAAAGGGCAGGATTTAACTCTCCAGAAGATTTTAAAGCATAAAAGAGTTGAGAACTACTGATATCAAGCACATGGAGCCCCTGTTTTGTTCAACGCCATGTCCAAGGCTTTAACTGTACTGACTGTTATCTATGACTTTCCAAAAGTTTACTTTAGATATCTTACATTTAATAAAGATTGTCTAACAATGATGATGAATTGGTTGTGTTAGAAGCCACCATTTACAACCACGGAACTGGGTGTCATACATTTTCTTATTTAATCCTCACAGAAGTCCAACAAGGTAGTTATTTACTATCCTCATTCTATGGATAAGAGCTAGAGGCTCAGAGAAGAGACACTTGCCCAAGGCATACAGTCAGTAAGTAACAGAACTAAGATGCAAACACATGTGGGTCAGATTCCAAAGTCAGCACATTAATAAGAATGCGAAGCTGGGCTCAGTGGCTCAGCCTGTAATCCCGCGCCTTTGGGAGGCTAAGGTGAGTGAATTGCCTGAGCCTGCGGGTTCGAGACCCACCTGGGCAGCGAGACCTCATCTCTACAATAAAATTAAAAAATCAGCCGGGCGTGGTAGCGCATGCCTGTAATTCCGGCTACTCGGAAGGCTGAGGGAGAAGGATCGCCGGAGCCCAGCAGGTCGAGGCTGCGGTGGCCAGGAGCGGCCACTGCACTCCAGTCTGGGCGACAGAGTGAGACTCCAACTCAAAAAAAAAAAAAAAAGAATGCGATATAGAGAATAGGTGCCGTGGGATTTTTTTTGTATAGGGTCAGGAGCACTAGACCAATCTTGGCTTTTCTGAGGAAGCAAGTCTTAGATGTAAACTGGAGAAAAAGATGAAGCCAGGTTGGGAAGGCCAGAGAGGGGAGCAGAGAGAGAGAGGGAGAGGGCACCAGCAAGGGGGCAAAGTAAGAGAGAAAGATTGTTTCAGGTTAGGGGAAGAACAGATACAAAGGCCCAGATGTGAGTCAGAATATGCTGTTGATCCAAGTGAGAATGGGCATGAGATGCCCCAGCTGGCTCAGGTAGAAGTGGCAAAGTATAGAAATGAACATATTAGGAAATCGATGGAAAAGAGAGTACACTGAATTTACAGAATCTGATCCCTGTGAGTTCAATAGGAAAATTGCATACAACTCATCTTGTTTTTATTGTTTTATTTTATTTTATTTTATTTTGTTAGGGACAGGGTCTCACTCTGTTGCTCAGGTTGGTATGCAATGGTGTGATCATAGCTCACTGTAGTCTCAACCTCCTGGGCTCAAGCGATCCTCTCGCCTCAGTCTCCCCAGTTGCTGGGGCTACAGGCATGAACCACCATCATGCCTGGAGAGAAATTCACTACAGAAAATAGGAGAGACAGAAAGACCTGTTGTTAAGACCATGCAACATGTTTGTCTCCTAAAATAATTGCCAGCATCCATTCTAGAAGTGGGTTAGATATTATCTACTGCAGTCCTTTCATTTAGTTGAAAAATCCAAGCCTCAGAGAGGGTCAGTGGTTTGTCCAAGATCCTAGCAGATACCTCCATGGCAGCTGGCCCTAGGGTGATTAATCCCAGAGCAGATCTCTTTTCATTTGTCCCATGTGGAGGTAAGTCTTGAAGGATAATGATGAACTGCCTGCTTCTAGCAAGGCTAGTCTTCCCCCTCATGCAGGTCTTTTACTTAGGCATCCAAAGCAGTCATTGAGCATACAATGTATATGCAGATGTGAACATTTTTGTGTAGAAAGACACTCCAGTGCATTCGCGAATGTATTTTCATAGGTCTCAGAGGGTTTCCAGCTACCAAAGATACTTTCCAATGGCAAAGTACTTTCATTAAAAATCACAAAAGAGCCGGACTCGGTGGCTCAGTCTGTAATACCGCGCCTTTGGGAGGTTGAGGTGAGTGGATTGCCGGAGCCCGCGGGTTTGAGACCCGCCTGGGCAGCGAGACCTCATCTCTACAATAAATCAAAAAGGAAGGATTGCCGGAGCCCAGTAGGTCGAGGCTGCTATGGCCGGGAGCGGCCACTGCACTCCAGTCTGGGCGACAGAGTGAGACTCAGACTCAAAAAAAAAAAAAAAAAATCTCAAAAGATAGTGTATTTTTTCTAAACCCACATATTAAGTACTGGCACATAGTTTTATGTAATAGTATTTTTCGCATCAAATTTTTCCAGTGTGAAGCTAGTTTATATCTAAATACATAAAATACTCTGAGGGGCATAAGTTTTAATCATGGTTATTATCGATGACAACAGCTAGTGTTTTCCAAATACTTCACTTATACTATGTCACAAAGGATCTTAAGACCTTTTCCTGTATTATTGTATTTAATTTCCAAAGTACTCTTTGAGGTAGGTACTATTATCATTTCAAAGTTACCAAAAACAAAAAACAAATTTAAAAAAGTTTTCAGTAGCATAAAGATTAACTTACATGCTTTAGGTTGGTAGCTTTCAAAGTGTGGTCCTTGGCCAGCAGCATCAACATTTCTGGAAATGCAAATTGTGGTCCCACCCTAGACCTAGTGAATCAGAAACTCTGGAGGCAGAGCCCAGCAATCCTTGTTTTAATAAGTCTCTCAGGTGGATTTGATGCTCCTAGCCATCCAGTTTGAGAACCGTAGTCCTAGGACATCCAGTTAGAAAAGTAAGTATTTTATTTACTGCTAAATATAGCAGCATTGCCCCAAATCACACAGCTGGCAAATGACAGAGCTGAGATTCAAGCCAGGGAACCAATTACTAGTTTACTCTCTCTGATTTAAGCAGTGTGGACACAGACAGTCTAACTAGGTTACTGAAGTCTTATTCCCATTGGGACTTAATTTTATGACTCTTATTGATCAAGTAACCCTTAGGGTCAAGAACCTCTGCCCAGCTGTCCCCATTGGTTTGTCTTGCACCACTGCACTCTCAGTGTGGGTATTCAAACCCTAGTGATCTCCAAATGTGAGCTGTATGACCTTAGGTAATTTTTACTAGTGTTAAAGAAAGGCATTTAGGCAGATTCTAACTCCAAATTCACCTGATTAAAATTTTTTTTTAAATCAATATATCAGATCATCTCTATAAAAAACTTACTCTTTCTTATAAGACAAATCTGTAGGTGCATTTCCCAAAGGCATCCAGAATCTCATATTAAATGCTGCCTTTCAAAATGCTGCCTTTTCACTGCTGCACAGTGTTGAAAGATGAAGCTGGTGTTTGGTATGAGTGAGGATTCTAGATTCTGAAGCTAACCACAATAGCTGGAAAGACCTTGTCTACATTAGAAACGTAGAATATCCCACATGACCCACAAACAACACTCAATGTTGCCCTAAGCCTTGGTCTAATCTCTTGGATTTGACCTCCTCTCCAAATGCATTTTAAGGTCTTGGAAATACACAATACAGCTGCAAGGCCACATTTTGGGAATAAGAACAGGTTTAGAAATAATGACTCAAAATCAGATTAGATTATCTCTACTTCTCAGTTTATAAATTTTATAAATCCACTGCCTTCTTGCATTGGAAGGGAGAACACTTTTGGAATATTTCAAACATCTCATAAATCAGTTCATAAATAGCTTAATATTGTGATTGTGAATCACATAAGAGGTGACATCAAGTGCAGGGTGATCTCGAAATGGCAAATGCCCGGGAGGGAACTGCCTGCCATAAAGTCTGAATTACCTCATACCTTGAGATTAGAAGGCCCTCCAGATCAGGGAGTGGGAGCAAAACATTTTTTTTCTTTTATTAATAAGTCCTATTAACTCCAGTTCCAGCTTTCGATACTCCCTGCCTTTCGTAAGGAGTGTCACCCGGCACAATGACACAGTGTTCTGCCTGTTTGCATTACCAAACACAGGAAGTGCAATCGGGAAACAGGCTTCTCATAAAAATGAGTTCAGACACTTGATACAGACGTGACAAATACGAAGCTGATTTTTATGTAGAGAATTCTGGTCTCATTGTATGTGAAAAACAAGGTAATAAAACAAGACAAAAGGAGTGATAGGATTTCACTTTCAGCTCTTGAAACAATACTGGTATACTAATATCCTATAATAAATCATCCCTACAGTGAAACCATTTTTTATGCTTTAAATACACGCGCGTGTGTGTGTATGTATGTGGGTATGCGTGTGTGGGGAGAGAAAGAAAGAGAGAGATCCTTCTTCAAACATTAGTATAAAACTTGGATTTCTCAACAACTTGACAACACCAAAAAGATACAGTCAGTGTCTACTTCATCAAGATAGGTATTATAGTGTGATTTTTTTTTCTTAGTAGAAGCAAAATAGGTAACATTTGTTGTTATTATCCCCAAATTAAAATATCTTAAACTTAAATATCCTCAAATTAGAATAAACTAAAAAGGTGCTTGAAGAAAAAAATGAAACTATGCACAGAATTTTTATAAGGTAAAAACTTCACCAGTTTATTTTGTCTTTTAAGAAAAATCATTTATATTTATTTATCTCCATATATAGAGATATAGGTATTAGATACACACACATACAGGCGAGCACGCATGGAGAAATTCTCACCTGGAAAGAGCAATACCATTTTTCATTTAACTACCATAATCATAAGATGATAAGGTTAAAAAAAATGGCTTTAAATAATTAGATCAGCAAGACCGAGGAAGGGAAAACACATACCCTATGAGAATGTAGAAGATTTTGGAAGTATTTCTAATATTTAACCAGTTGTTTTTACTTAGCAGCTCCATGTTAGATGAAAACAGAGGAGAAGTGAGGAAGGGAAACATCCAAATGGGGAAAACAGGACAGAAACAAAGCGATTAAGTCTCTTATCCCATCTGTTTCTGTCACTGAGACTATTTCCATTCCCGTCTCTTTACCCTGTTGACACCCTGATGCCCTGTTATTTTCCCCATTTGTGGAATCCCTGTTGGCCTTTGATGCCCTGTGAAGAAATGATAGTTTAGGCCAACACAAACTACTTCCTACAACTGTCTCCTGTGTTTCCATATCCACCTTCCCTACTGTGGCTTCTAATGGCTTCTGTAATCTTGATTTAAATCACCCTAAATCCCATCTTCTCTTCTACTTGATCCTAATGACTAATCTGTTCTTCTGCCAAGAAGAGATGACACTCCTTGTCTTCTCTTCACTTCCTGTGGTCAAAATTAATTCATTCAACCAATATTTATTAAGCATCTACCATGAGGCAGACAGTGAGCAGGGGCAACACCAACAATCTCTGCCCTTGTGAAAGTCTCATAAATGAAGTCCCTGTAGCGCTATACAAATTCAGACAGCGCAACGGTTCTTCTTTGAACTTAGAATACATATTCTCAAAGAAGCAGAGCTAAAACATTGTTTAATGCATTAAAGTGCCCAGTGAACTACACTGGCTGAAAAATAGTCATTTAATTTACCAAGCTCTATTTAATGCAAAAATTTTGTTCTTGGGAAAAGAAGTCAATTCATTTTTTTTTTTTTTTTAGATTCTGTTGTTCAGCCTGTTCTATCAGAATTAGTTTTGTATCTAATCACAAAACAAAGTTGATTATAGGAAACACAAATCACCAAATTCAGTTTTTCTATCAAATAAGTCTAATAGAAACAGGATCTCTTCTAAATATGGAAGCCACAATCTCATGCCAAAATTTTAGGGACACAGAGCTTGAATCTATAACTATTCATATCAGGACTTATTATTCCTTATTTGTTGAAATATCTACCTGTAAGGAACACATTTAAAATACTTACTTCAAAAAAAGTTTTTAAAAAATAATTTGATGAAAAAAAAACAAAAAAATAAGTCTCGTGTCAGAGTTGAGTTAATTCAGGTTTCTTTCTCCCCAAATAATCATATTTTGTAATGAAAGAAACACACGACAGCTTTTCGTCATATTTTTATACATTCTTTTCTTTGTTATTGAAAAAATTGTATAAGCTCATAAAGTGTGAGTATGTTCCGTGTCTCGTGTAGTTTTTTTATTTGGATGGGTTGATGTGTTTGTATTGCTACTCAGTTGAGTGACTTTGTAACATCATAATGTTTTGTAGAAAAATATTCCTAGATGAATGAAATCTTTCTGAAATCCTAAAAGCCTTACCTCTGCCACGCTAGGCTAGACTTCCTGGCATGAAGAGTGGTCAGCTTCCTGGTTCTGACCCATAATTTTATATGTGAAAGTCATCATCAAAGCTTGCAGGACAACTTGTGTTGAGCATTCCCAAATACCAAAACTCCCCTCTGTTATTTCAGTCAACAGCTGCTCAGCCTGTTCTTCCCATCAGTGTTTATGATTGCGTTAGACAAAAATCCACCTTTAAAAAAACTGTGAAAACTGAGAACAGCAAAGCAACCAGTGGCAACTAAGAGGCACTCTGCTGTTATCAACCTCAGTGCATAGTCCTGGGCACATGCCCAGTGGGACTCAATTCTCTGGACAGCAAGGGAGAGTTTCAGCTGACCTGCTGTGAATGTCCCAAGTGAGTCACCACCATTAACTCCATCAGCTCCACTTGCTGTCTATTCAGACATTTCTGAACAGCTGCTTGGCTCTGATGCTGACTTCTAACTGGAAATATGGCCTAGTCTGACTCAGTTTAGGGAGGAAAAGAGAAGGAGGGAAGGAGAGAAAACACACATGCCCATTCTCAATCAAGATTGACAACTTGTTTTTTTCTCATTGATTGTGGTGGAAATAACTGTTGAGGAAGCAGAAATATTAAACCCAGATTGTCATATTCTCTCTATTTTATCCTCTTAATATTTTCTTAATGAAGTTGGATTGGACTCTTTTATTGAAATTATGTGCTGCTGTAGAATTTTATAGTCCTTAAGAGGTCACCTTAATTGCCACATTTTTGTGTTTAACATAACCACCTTATTTTCCAAATGAAAGTGTTTCCCTTATTCCAAACATATTTTTTCATAAAACTGAAAATCCATTTTGAATCAATCAACATTTTTTGAGCATTTGTTAGAATAGGCTTTGGGGTAGAGATTAATGAGAATTCTGAGAAATATCAGACATGATCCTTGGATTCAATAGTTTATAATAAAAGGAAGAGAAAACCCCCATTCAAATGGATGGCCCAAGTACAATATGAGAGATGGTGTATAACAGTATCAAATGCCTGCAACAGTTACTAAGAGTTGCAGGAGCTCAGAGAAGGGCTCTGATCCCATGGTTTTAAATCTGGCATGATGGTAACTGATACTAACAACTGAAATTAAATTGACTTTATAAACATGGACAATGTGTCATAGCTGGGCATGCAGCCCAAGAGTCTAAGTTAAAGACTGAAAAATGCTTACATGGTCTCTGTATTTCATTTCAGGGATGTATGTGATTTTTATGTGTATTGTTGTATGCATAAGCACATGTATACATTAAAAAAAAAGAAACTCATATTCCCAGAGACACTGAAGAGGTAGCCAGCACTTGTTCTCTTTGGATTATTTACTTACCATGGTGGGAACAGTGAAGAAACAGCAGTCCAGGTTTCTGGGGCTTACCAAAAGGAAGAGAAATAGATGAACTAGGGCAAGAAGGATTCTTTCATTTTGAAAGCCTCCCCACCCACTATTTTGATCTCTTGAAAGGAGATTTCGAAGGAGACTAAAGATTGGTTAATTCTTAATGTAGCTATAAATTTATAGATTTTCCAACAACATTTCAGCATGTATAAAGATTTTTTTTCTTGAATAGTAAACAAAGAAATGTCATTCTATGACCATTGTTGCTTTGAGTTAATTTACTTCTCTCCACATTATTTATTCTGCCTCATTGTAGTGTGGGGTTGAGGAGAGCTTGTTTTCTAAATGCTAGACTAATACTTGCTACTGAATGCATTAATGTACTTGGTTAAGCTTAAAGTCATCAAATGAGATTTGACCATTAATCTATATTAAAAAAAAAAAACTCAAAGGGTTAATCTTGAAAAGACTTGCAAATGTTGGAAAATAATAAATCCAAAAGAAATTCTTTAATTTGGGGCCTAAAACCAGCTCACAGTTTTCCCCATAATATCTCAATTCATAGCTAAGATTATTTGAACAATTAATAAACTATCATCAGTTTTCTCAAGACATCAAAATCACAATTACAAGTGTGATGTATCCAGATTTTGGTATAATCAAATCTGTCTTAAACTTTGTCTATGGTCTCAATGGAACAGAAGAGCTGTTCTCCAAATAAGGAGACAAACAAGAATGGGAATCTTCTCTGAAGGGAACTAAGAATTGTGAAGGGAACACATACAATGTATGAAATTACTAGTTGATTTGCGAGTAACCTTGCTTTAATACCACGGTTCAGTGGTAAATAAAGAAATAGGCAGAGATACAAGAAAAAAGCAATAAAGAAAATTATTTCTGTGGAAAAATAAATTCAAACAAAAATTTATTTTAAATGGGTGAGGAATGTTGAAAGGAATTTCCAATGGGAAGATGATAATTGAGTTGAATCTTCAGTGTCCCTACACCAAGCTGACTTGGGTAGAGAGTAAGAGGGATTCTAACTCTAGCCAGAAATAACAATATTTATTCAATAAGTTTTATTGAAGTGCCTGTTATGTGCCAGCTAGTGTTCTGAACACTGGAGATGCCACTGCTAACAAAACCAAGTCCCTAACCTTATGATGCCTACATTCTCATGTGAAAGACAAATAGTAAAAATAAATAAATGACTGAATAAATAGATAAATGAAACCCAGGGCTATTTTATAGTGCCAAATAGTGACAAGAGCTAAAAAGAAAAATAGCATGGGTGCTGTTATTTGCAATTATGTGGAAGTGTAAAAAATGCAATTATATGGAGGTGTAAAAATGCAAAATCTGATTGTCCTTAGAGCACAATGTGCATAGTGTGAATGAGGGCGGGGAAGGGGTAAGAAAATGATTACAGATATAAATATCTGTCTGAGGACGGGGAGACATCTCTTATCAACAAGGATGCCTGAATGAAACATATTTGTATTCCTAACCCTTAACTGTATCCCACAATACCAAAATAAAAAATATTGATTAATAAAAAAAAGAAAGAAAATGATTACAGAAGAGAAAGAATGTTCAGATTTCAAATCCTGTATGATCTTATAAACCCTGCTAAGAAGTTTAGATTTTCTTCTATAGGCAAATCAGAAGCAATGGAAGGATTTTTAGGGAAGGGACATGATATGATCTGTTTTTATACAGATCTCCTTTATAGCAGCATAAAGAATGGAATTGGAGTGGACAACTCAAGTGGTAGGGGGCCTCAGTTAGGAAGCTTGTTGCTTGTGTTCTACCAGTTGAGTTGAGAGGTTTATATACAGGGTACCATGTAGCTGATAATCTGAGCTTTAGAGAGAAGGAATTCTAGACCAGATGAGTCATTGTGAATAGTTAACCCAGTTGTGATTAACATGCGATTAACAGGTCCTAAATTGAGGGGTTTCTCCTGACTGCCTACTCTACTTGTCTGAAATTTCTGCCTCTGGTAATGTCAGACTAGCTTTTGTCAGACAAGTTATATGACAGATAACAACTATAAACTCTGGAAAAAATATAAAAATCAATTACTGAAGAAAGATCAAAGGCAGGCAGAAACTGAGAGGCAGTCGATGCTTGGAAGAAAGAAATAACAGAGTTATGTTTTCTTCTTTTTTATAGTTTATAGTCAGAGAGCAGGTCCAAGTTAGAGTTACACTGGGAAATTAAACCTTGGATAAAAAGCAATAGACTTACAAGTTTGAAGAACTAGATGACTCATTCTGGGAAGACCAAACCAGACAGGAGACAGTCAGAGATTGATATCCAGAATTTCATGTGTAAATTCTGCCTAAAGCTTGTGCATAATGAGCCTTGAATTATGCATGCACAGGGTATCCTTGAAGCAGTGCAGCTGAGGCTAAAAGAACTGAACTTACATTTTAGTTGCTATTCATCTCAGGAGTTACAAAATCTGGAATTCAATTCTGATTAAGTCAACTTTCTGCTTAAAACAAAATAATCAATAATCTTTGGAGGAATATAACATAATTCAGGATATCTAAAATATATCCCTCACAATGTCCAGGATTATTAGATATACGAGGCAAAAAATTACTAGATATACAAAGGAAAAAGAAAATGTGTCACAAACCCAAGATAAAAGTTTTAATTGATAAAATTGGACTCTGAAATGACTCAGATATTAGCATACAAGGATTTTAAAGTAGATATTTTAATTATGATCTAAAATAAGAAGGAAAATATATGTATAATAAGTTTTTAAAAATGCTAAATATCAAAAGAGAAAAAGAAAACAAAAACAATAACCAAACAGAGAACCTAGAACTGAAAAATGCAATACCTGAAATAAAAATAATTACCTGAATGGGCTTAACAACTGGGGGATGATAAAAGAAAAAGTTAGTGAAGTTGAAGATAGATCATACAGTCATAAAATCTGAAGAATAGGGAGAAAAACAGAAGGTTCATGGGAAAATTTCAAACACAGTAGCTCATGTCATTTGAGTGCTAAAGAAGAAGAGAGGGAAAACAGGGCAAAATTTTTTTGAAGTAATGATGCCTAAAAGCCCTCAAATTTGATGAAATACATTTATAGATTCAAGAAGTTTAGCAATTTCAATCAAGGTTTAGAGAAAACCACAGCAAAACTCATTATGACTAATCTAAAGAAAACCAAAGACAGCAAAAAATTCTTAAAGCAGCCAGGAAAAAAAAGACACATCAATAATATGTATATAGGGAAAAATAATACAACAATCGCTAACTTCTCATCAGTAACTATGGAAGCCAGACAGCAGTGGGTCAATATCATTGAAGTGACTAAAAAACAACACCTTTCAAGTTAAACTTTTATATCCAGTGAAAATAATCTTCAAAAATTTAGATAAAATAAAGACATTTTCAAATAAGTAAAAACTAAGATAATCTTTTGCCAGTGGATCTGCACTACAAAATACGTTATAGAAATTTATTCAAACTGAACAGGTCTTGAATTGAAATTGAAATTATTTCTAGATGCAACTTGAATCTTCAGAAGAGATTCAGTTCATCTACATCAGAGATGGTATATTTGTGGGTAAATGTGAAAGACTGCTTAAATGTAAAAATTATAACTTATAATGAGATTTATAAAGCATGTAGGCAATGATATATATGGCAACTAAAGAATAAGGATGGGGGATAGGTAAATGAATTTATGTAATGGCAAAATTTATATATTTTACATGAAGTGAAACAATATCAACTCTAAATGAACTGTGAAAATTTAAGAATGTGTATAATAAGGTACGTAGACCAATGGAACAGGATTGAGATTCCTTAAGCAAAGCCTCAACCAACTCATCTTTGATAAACCTTCCAACAATAACCACTGGGGAGAGGAGAACTTATTTAGTAAATGGTGCTGGGAAAACTGGCTGACCACAAGCAGAAGATTGAAACAGATTCCTACTTATTGCCATACACAAAAATTAATTCTAAATGAATCAAAGACCTAAACATAAAATCTCAAACTACAAGAATCTTAGAAAACACAGGAGACAGCCTTATGGAAATAGAACCTGGCAACCAATTCCTATTCAGAACCCTAAAGTCCAATACCTTAAGAAATAAGATCGACAAGTGGAACCTCATCAAACTAACAAGCTTCTGCAAAGCAAAAGAAACCATCAAGAGAGCAGGGAGACAGCCCACAGAATGGGAAAAAATATTTGTCAATGGTACATCTTACAAGGATCTGCAAGGAACTCAAATGCACCAAAAGAAAAAAAAAAAACAGCCCCTTTAAAAAGTAGGCAAAAGACATGAATAGACATTTCTCAAAAGAAGATATACGGGCAGCCAACAAACACATGAAAAAGTTCTCAGCCTCATTCATCATCAGAGAAATCAAAACCACATTGAGATACCACCTAACCTCAGTAAGAATGGCCATCATTAATAAAACAAACAACAACAGATGCTGGCGATGATGTGGAGAAAAAGGAATGCTTCTAAACTGCTAGTGGGAATGCAAACTAGTGCAACCTCTTTGGAAGACAATGTGAGTGATGATTTCTGAAAGGACTAGAAATTGACCTTCCATTATGACCCGGTAATTCCCCTATTGGGAATATACCTAGAGGAACTCAAATCATTCTACAAAAAAGATACCTGCACATGTATGTTTGTGGCAGTTCTATTAACAATAGCAAAAACATGGAACCAACCATGTTGCCCATTTAAGCTGAACTGGATTAAAAAAATGTGGTACTAATATGCAATGGAATATTATGCAGCCACAAAGAAAGACAAACATATGGACTTTGCAACAACTTGGATGACTTTGGAGTCAATCATACTCAGTGATCTATCACAGAAACAAAGAAGAGGGTACCATATATTCTCACTCATAAGCGGACCTTGAACAATTATAATACTATAAGAAAGGGATTGACAGTAGTGGGAAACTGTCAGGGGAGGGGGGTGGGATTGGCAGCTGAGGGAAACTGCTAGGGGAGGGAGGAGCATACCTCATCAACATTTGATTACCTAACCCTGAATTGTACCCCCAAATTTTTATAATTTAAAAAAATGTGTATAGTAGTCCTTAGAGCAATTACTAAAAACGGAATGAGAAGAAGCATAACTAAAAAGCCAATAAATAAATTAAAATTAATTCTAAATATATACATACACATATATCTATATCTATATCTATATCTATCTATCTATCTATCTATCTATCTATCTATTAGCTCCAAATAAAGGAGTGACTATTGAAATTCTTACTGTATATATACTACCTGGTGATTTTATTTACTACCATTGATTCAACTGCCACCTATAAGAAGACTTATAAAGTGACAAAGCCCAAAACTCTATCTCTACTCTACATCTCCCTCTGAAGATCCAGTGAGTATGTTTAAAACAGAGATAAAAATGAGAGGGCCATTGGCTAGATACAACCTTAAAAAAAAATTCAGGGTGTTTGGAAAATTGGAATTTTTTATTGTTAAAATTCAAGTTTCTAAAATGTCTTGATAAAAAAGTGAAGACCTGGAATACAAATTGTGAATTCCTACAACAGCATCATTGGCTGAAGCTGAGTAATGACTCTGTTCTTTAGTCTGGACACTTACTGACTCTCTAATCTCTATCACTCTTTATACGCTCTATCTATCCACATTACTCATTGATGACTACTAAATGAGAAAAACAAGTGAATGGATCATATTACATCTGCTGACATGAACACTATAAGCCTTGTAATGTAATATGTGAATGCATTAGCTTTTTATCAACCTGATTATGCTGACCTGAACTGAGTTTAAAGTCAACAAGATCATTTCCATATGGATGTTCAATTTAAATATTTCTCCATTTTTACATCAGTGTGGTTAATTTTCTGAATCTCAGTGCAGACTTTCCTAGTTATTCCTAGTAGATTTCATCTCATTGGTTTCAGTTCATCATCATAGACAGTTGTATTTCAGAACCCTGATTGGGTCATCTACCAGAGTAACTTCCTTTGATTCCTTGTCCATTTAGAAATCTGACATTATGCCTTCTGCATTTTTCAGTTCGAATGGAACCTGTCTTTGATGACAAAGAAGGTGATGCCTAATTACTGTCATTTTGAAATAATTCAACCTAGAATCAAGTCCTCTCCAATGACATTTTATCTTCACCTGAAGCCAAATCAATGTCCAGAGGACATGACTTTATGATTGATATTTCTATTCATGTTTTCTCATAGACCCTAGTACTTCTGTCTTTTGACAAATTTTCTAACGTTAGGAACACCGAGAATATGAATTGATAGTGTCAGGCAAAGAACAATAGGCGGAACACGAGGGAGCAGTTTGAGGTATAGGTTGGACTCTGGTTTGAGCTCAGAATTAGGCAGCCTTCATGGGACTGTCTGATTCCAAGTTTCATTAATTCTTGCCCGTGGGAATGTGGGAATCTGGGAATGATTTGCAAATGTTTTCATAACCCTCCCATCTTCATCATAAAGAAGAGCATTCATTTAGCTTTCTCTTCTTTTTACTGGCACCTTTTGAAAGAATGACAAGAATTAATATGCATTTGGGAAACAAAGGTTGCCATACACATATTTAGATTGTTGAACTCTATTCAGAAGAATGAATGCTTTTGGCATATATGTGTAAAAGTCTTGGATGTATGTCCTTTCTCAGTTATACCTCAGGTTCTGGAATGAGGAAGAAAGTCTTCATAATTTAGGAAAAACAGAAGAGCCACGGACAGTTGAAAACATGAACCTACACTCTTAAGCCAGATTATTATCTTTTGCAGTAGAGGAAAAAGTCAGCCATCCTTTGCCTCCCATTGGTCCAGGAAGCTTTGAGAGTTAATGCATAGCTTCCCTGAGCTAGGGGTGATGTTTCTGGTCTATACAAAATATATTTTAAATGGATTACTCCTGCTCCTTCCTTCTTTGTGTTCTTTACCTCTGATTATTGACTTTAACATGTTGTAAGAGAAATGAAAAGAAACTGGTTTAGAGATTTTATAAATTATGTCTTTGATGTTAAGAAAAGCATCCCAGACTATTTAAACATTATATTGTTTTTTATTGAGATATAAAATCTACCACAAAAATCAGCTACTAAACCACAGAAGGTGCATCAATCTCTATAGAAATCTTTTAGGAAGAATATAATCAAGTGTAAGACATAACAATAAAACAGTGTGTGTGCAGCACTTCTTATCTTCAAAGTACTTTACAAGCATTTCCTAGTTAATGCTCATAGCTCATCACTGAGACAGCAGGTGCATGCTATTCATCCCATTGCACAGATGACAAGTCCAAGAAAGATAAATGGGTCACCTGATACTTAGTAGTATCAGATACATCTGATACTGTGGGTATTGAAGCTGATACAGCATTGGGTGTCCAGATGTCCTTGCTTGCTATGACCAAGGAGAGATTGTCCTGCTTTCTAAAAGAATCTAGTTTCCCAGATTCCCTCTTCAGTCTTCTTATTTTTTTCTCCTTGGACTTGGAAATCCCACTCACTCCCAGAGCTCAACTGTTCTCCATGTGTTGGCACCTCTGAAATTTAGCATGCCTCAGATCTCAAGTGTAAGAGTCATATTTTTTGATGGAACCACTTCCTCCATTCTGCCAGACTTGCTAGAAAACTCATTGTCTCCAAAACTTAACTCATTATTTGTCCCAGATTAGGATATTAGAATCATTACCTCTGCTAAAAGTACCACCAAATTCCTTGATTTGAAATCTGAGGTTATTTGTAGATTCTTCTTCTTCCTCTTCTCTCACAGGGATTTTGTCCTTGCCCTGACTCATGACCAGGAGTGTGACTTCAGGTACTTTTCTTAACTCCCTAAGCTCTTGTTTTCTCTTCCATTAAATAGCAATAATAATAATATTAGGTTTTGAGAAAATTAAATAAAGTGGCTGGGCTCGGTGGCTCAGCCTCTAATCCCAGCACTTTGAGAGGCTGAGGTGAGTGGATTGCCTGAGCCCACGGGTTCGAGACCAGCCCGGACAACTTGGCGAGACCTTGTCTCTACAATAAATCAAAAATTAGCTGGGTGTGTAGCATGCGCCTGTAGTTCCCGTTACTTAGAAGGTTGAGGTAGAAGGATTGCCAGAGCCCAGTGGGTCAACACTGGGTTGACTGTGACTGTGCCATGGCACTCCAGTCTGGGCAATGGAGTAAGACTCCAACTGAAAAAAAATTTTTTTTAAAATAAAGCACAGTAGAGCATCTGGCACATACTAATCACTCAAGAGATGTTAATTAATTACCATCCAAATGTCCCACTCTCAAGTTTTCTTTTTTTACCACAGTCAATAACCTAGTTCAGATCCTCTTTTCTTCTTCAATGGACAGTTTTTAATCACTTGCTGTTATGGACTGAATTTTGTGTCTTCACAAAATGCCCAGTGTGACTATTTGGAGATGGAGGTTTTTAAAGAAATAATTAACTGAGGTTAAATGAGGACATGAGGATAGGCCCCTCGTCCAATATAACTAGAGTCCTTATAAGAAAAGGAAAAGAGAGTGTGTCATCTCTTTCTGTATACGTACACTGAGGAAAGGTCAGGTGAGCACACAGCAAGAAGTCGGCTGTGTGTAAACTAGAAAGAGAGTCCTCACTACAACCTGACCATTCTTGCACCTGATCTTAGATTTCCACCTTCCATAACTGTGAGAAATAAATTTATACTGTTTCAGTCATAGCCACCTAGTCTGTGGTATTTTATTATGGCCACCCCAAAAGATGAAGTCACTTCCTAGCAGGCTTCTTTTCCTTTATTATCCCTTCTGTGATAGCACTGATAGTTAGCTCTAAAATATTCATTCTTTTATTCTTTCTAACTCATAGAAGTAAGTGAAGTGCCCAATTAAAAATAAACATTTCCCCACAATTCCTTGCATTATCATCCAGTCTAGCCAATGATTTTTAAGCAGATACCCAAGGGAAGGCACTTCGAGATATATATATATATAACTCTGATGAGCTATTGGGAGATGAAATAGCTCTCTTAAAATCCTGAAGACTGAAGCATCTATTAAGTAAACTAGGTGGATTCAGGTCATTGATTGTTGTGCCCAACTAGAATGCCAGCCTTCTAACTTTTTGTTTCATTTTTAAAATATAGTATTTGGCTTTAGTTGTGTTCTGCTAGATGCTGATATTACAATTCTAACTGATAGGGCTTCCAAATTCATCAACCTGTTACCACCAAAAAAATAAAATAAAATAAAATAACCATGTAATACAGTTTTCCTTAGATCACACGCCTACTCAAATGCTTCCTCTGGCTTCTCATAATGTATGGAATAAAGTCCAACCCCCGAAGATGACATGAGGTTTGCCTACCATGAGCCTGTCTCCTCTCCTGTCTCATTTCCTCCACCTAGACTTACACAGTTTACAGTACCATCCAGGAAGACCACCTGTTCCTCCCAGGCACACCCCATGCTTACCCATCTTGCCTTGGCCAGCATTCTACTTTCTGTCTGTAATGCTGTTCTTTTATTCATATGCCAAGATATGACTTGTTCTTCAAGTGTCAGCTCAAGTGTGGCCTTTGTCCAAGGCAGCAGTGTTCCTTCCTGTAAGGAATCTCTTCTGTCTTGGGGATCTATGGTGCTTTGCTTTTATAAAGCACAATCTCAGACTATTTCACACTCTCTGTGAGTTAGAATGAATGGCATTGCAGGTTACAAAAGCAACATATTATGGTGGTTGGAGTCAGGGTTCAGGCGTTGAAGTGCCTAGCCTAGAGCACCCTTAATAGCATGATGTATGTGGGCTCAGTAGTTCATCTAAGGTTCTCCTTCTCTCCTTTTACAAGAAATCTGTAAATCGGGGTGATATTAGTAAGAATTAAAAGAAACAATACATACAAATGCTTACAAAGTGACTGGTACATAGCAACTTAAATATTTTTGTCTTCTTTCTAGATAAGAAATTCTGGGATAGCAAGTACTGTTTTGTCTCTCAGTCAATAGCATGACGCGAGGTATATGGTAGCTACACAATAAATATGTGTAGCTATATAAACTAAATCAAGCAATACGTTAAAATTCTCATCAAAATTCTATTTTGCACAATAAAACATGGAATTAGACACTAAAAAATCTGAACTAAACTGTGGTCTCTTCAAAGTCTCTGAACCTATATGAACCTATGAAATTATCATGCTAAAATTCCTTTATCTTTTTCTTCATATGCTCTTTATAGCTCATTCTATTAATTTACTTTTTAAGGTTTTCACCCATGCATTATCCCATTTGTTTCTTAAAGTAAATATCTACAATAGAGACCTCAAAATAGAATAGAATAAAATATAATACAGCCTTGAAGTGCTGGGAGATGGATTTGTCCTAAAGCGGTTAGAGGTTGCCGGGGCCTATGCCCAGGAGTGAGGACTCCCTGCCTACTTTTTTTCCAGTCAAAATTCTGTGACCAAAATAACACTTTTAACTAGCGGCAACCTTTCCAAACTGACAAGCCTCGGTGGATATTCCCAACAATGACAACTCAGTCAAGGAATTTTAGTTGTGAAAGGTACAAACTGGTAAATTAGTAATGCTGGGTCAATACAGTGAGGCTCGGCTATAAAACCAGATAAAAATGGGTGCTCTACGTTCAGGTGCTGGAATCTCGATATTCACATGGCAGATTATCATGAAGGCCAAAGCAGGAACTATATGTGTTGTACATCATATTACATCATGGAAGCTTGGTAAATATTATTTCTCCGCTCTTTCACAACCTTTATAATGAATACATGTGCTTCCAAGATCACTACATTCATTAGTGTAGATTATTCTCAAAGCTGAGACAGTTTTGTTAGAGACAGAAATACTGCATTAGTCAGGGTTTTCCAGTGAAAGAGAAATAATAATATATATATACATATATGTGTGTATATATGTAAAAATATTTACATATATGTAATGTATATACAATATATATAAACATCAATAGAATTCTACTGGTGAGCGAGAAAGAGACAGAGAGAGAAAGAGAGACAGAACGAGAGCGAGAGCGAGACAGAGAAAGAGATTTTTTATAATGAATTGGCCTATATGATTGTGGAGGCTGGTAAGACCAGAATCTGCAGCATGGGCCAAGAGAGTAAGGGGAGCCTACTGTGCCGATGAAACCCAAAAATCATCAGCTGGAGAATTTCCTCCTGTTCAGGAAGGTCAGTCTTTTTGTTCTATTCAGACATTCAGCTGATTTGCTGGGTACCATCTACCTTATAGAGAGCAATCTGCCTTATACAAAGTTCACTAATTTAAGTGTAAATCTCACCCCAAAACAGCCTTCAAGCTGACACATAAAATTAATCATCACAAATACTGTTATAAAAATGATTGTTAATTAATGAGGCTAAGAGAATTAGTCCAACTTTTTAAATGAGTAGTTTTCATTTGTGACCAATTGCTCTTTCAGATTATAAATCAGGTGATGCCTTTCTGTACAGAGAAAGATGAATTATGACCAAAATTTTTGTTCACTCTACTACTGTGGGTTTGATAAGGAATAGGAATCATGATATAAAATTTAAGACATTTGTGGAGATCTGTGGAAGCTTCTGGGAAAGCTAAGATCTTGTTTGATGCCTTTGCGCAAATTCTTTTTTCTTAAGCAGATGCTGGCAAGCGGAGAATAGACTGAGTTTCTTTCTTCAGCCATGGCACATGGACATCTGGTGACCTCAAGACTATTGTGTGTGGATTGTGTATTCCACCACATCGTATATGTGACCTGTGGCCCTAGATTACTTTATAGTCTGAAACAAGTTAATTATGTTCTATTGAGGATACAATTTAATGATGCATCACATACACTGCCAAAGATGTTGATTGTATAATTAATAAGCCAAACAAAATAAACAAGCATAAGTCAGATGGAATTAGTCCTTAACCCTAGGCAGGGGTTTGCCCTGTTCTTTATTATATCTTGGACAGATAAATTACCTTTCTCAGTTTTTGATTCAGGAGCCCATTGCAGGGTCCTCAATCAAAATACTAGGACACCCAATTATTCCTTGTGGCAAAGTAAAATCCTTACATGTAATTTAAGTAAATTAAACATTTTATTCTGTTATGAAATGCGAGGAAATAAAATGCATCTCTTATATTATGACCATATTATAAGTTTTAAGAATATGCAGTGAAGAGCAATTTGTGGTTGAGGTTAGAAGATGTAGAACATTTTCTTCATTGGACATCCTTCAGCATCCTGACTTTTGAAATAAATATCAGAGGAGAGAACCTACCTACCTTCTCACAGCCATTTCTAGGGTATAGGTGTGAGGAAAGAGGAGAACTCTAGCAGCTAGAGCCAAACCAGTCCTGGGGATCATACAGTTAGCCCTCGCTGTACCCACCAAAACCACTGTCACTAAAAATAATAACAACAGTACCTCCCAGCTGGGTAGTGCCTTGATTTTCAATAGGCTTAACTCATATGCTCTCACTTAACACTCTTAAATGCTTAAGCACCTATAAAATAATAAAGCAAAGCAAAACATACACAAGTGTGAGATAACTGTCATTCACGTTTTAGAAATAAGGGGTTAGTGGCTAAAATAAAAAAGAAGATTTAGTAACTTGTCCCCAATCACATCACAAGTAAGTGGCAGAGTTAAATTTGAAATCAGATCCTCTTCCACATCTAGCAGTCTTCGGTCCAGATTCCACAGCAGCCACAAGATGAGTAGGGTGGGTCTGCGCTTCCTTTCCTTGCTTATACTTTCTCCTCCATGAAAGCTGCAATTTAGTCCATTTTTCCCTGGTCACTCTTTCTCAAAACCATCTGGAAAGGCTGTTCCACACTCCACTGGGGTTAAGAGTAAAGTGATCCACTCCACTTCTCATGTATCCTGCTTGGGTCCAAACGCTGCTGTACCTTCTCACTCACCTAAGGAGCTCCCTGGATTCACAGGAAACACGTAATTCACTTTCGACCCTATCTTTGCCTCATACATGAACAGCTACATATTTCTATGAAGTGTCCTGTTTATTTAGTCCAATGATAATCTTTTTTCTTTTTGGGTTCTGTTGGATGTTTTCATCTCTTACCTGTATGATTTTTGGTCAAACTAACCAGATGTACTTATTTGGTCTAAAAATAACTACTGAAAATTAATACTTACAGCCTTCAAGGGGTGTTATATTTTTGCTATTGTTGGTTGTTGCTGATGTTGTTTCAAAATTCCAAGACCCTCCTTGGATAATTAAAGATGTACTCTTACTCAACATGCAATCATATTACTCAAGTATATTGGAAAAAACAGGTGTCAAAATTGTTGGACCAGTTCTTTTTCACTCTCCACCTACTCTTTAACCCGTTGAACTTCATCTTCTTTGTCTCTGAGCACTTCCAAACTGCCAAGGACACTTACAGCCCTAAACCCTGTAACTCACATTGTTCCACTAAAGCCCGCAGAAACGATAGCAAGTAGATTCATACATTTTAAGGGCCAAAAAGGATTGGTTCAATTTTTTTTTCCTTTGAAAAATAGACTCAGTATAGTCATGGGTTTTTTCAGGTAGACTACACTTGGACTTAAGAATATTTTTCCCTCTTGTGGGGGGCGAGTAAGGAAGCACACTGAAATATCTAGAACATTTTCCTGGTCAATTCTCTTTGTGTAGTACCCCACCTAGTATTATGAGGGATTGTCAGCCTAACTAAATACCCCCAACTTATGTTGAATACACACCCTTCAAACTCCCCAAACCAGTTAGGCATTATTGAGAGAGTTTTGCCATTCAAATGTTTTCCAGTTGTCCTGTCTTGACCACACCCACAAAACAAAGGCAACCACACTAGAGCCAGCTGGGTGGGCAAATACAACTCTGCTTCCAGCCTCTCCCAGGCCAGGTATACATTTGGCCTGAAGCTGTTTTGCTGTTTTGTGCAAATGGAAGCCACTCAACTGCTTTTATACCTTATTTTAATGCTTTATTATTTCAAAGGGATCTCTGTTCTTATTGACAATAATTACTGTTAACGCCCCCATCAAGTTCAAAGGCTTCCATGATTATGAAACTGCTTCTAAGGACTAGCCGATTAATCCAGCTTGTTATTAAATTAGAACTATATTCTTGGCCTGTTTTAATGGAGGTTTTATTATTGCTTTCCTAATAAGCTTAACTATCACTTTGGAATCACGTTAATATTTTTCTAATCTCTATTATCTCTGTTAGGAGTCTATGGGCTCACTCACTATTAGATGGGCATTTAATGTCTCCTATAATCTGGCCCCAAATTATCAAACTCAGGTTCAACTACCTGATTCCCCCATCTCCACCCTTCTGCCCCCTACCCCGTGAACTTGAACCCTCTGGTTCAACAAAATAGCTTGATACTTTAATGTCTAAACATGTAACGTGTACAAATATCAGCCTCCTTGCCTTTACACTGTGAGCAATGGTTTCTCCCTTCCTTTCTTGTCTCTTCCTATCCTGCTCACTCTGTCTTGGGATCTCACAAAGAACCTGTGAGTTCTCCAACACACATAGCACTAGTACATGGCACTTAGCATTAAGTTAAGACTTAGTGTTTATCTCTAGATCCTGACTTCACAACTAAATTATCTACTTCAAGAAAGTGGACTTTGTTCCTATATGTTACTGTGGCCTTAAAATTTGAAAAGGGAGAAGGATAGCTAGACTTGGAATCTAAAGAGTTGGTAGGTGATGTATCATTCTAGCTATTGTTTGTAAGTTCTGTGGTCTTATATTAGTCACTTACCCTCCTCTTGGCCTCAGTATCTCATCCACACATTGGAAAAAAACACCTTTTCTAACTACCTTACTGAATTACTGCAAGGCACAGACATATTCTGGAAGAACGCATCAGAGGCATCTTGACTTTCTGCTATCTTTCACTTTCGAATCCAGTTCATCAGTGAACTCTGCTGGTTCTCCCTCCACAACCTGTCTTGGAAGAAATTACTTCCCACCACTTCCAATACTCCCATTCTTACCCAAACAGCTTCCTTTCTCTCCTGGATTGGTGCAATAGCCTCCTAAGTGGTCTCCCTGCATCTGTCTTTACTTTGTGCTCCCTACAGTTGCATTTCAAGTGATCTTTCAAAACCTATGTCAGAGAATGTCACTGCTCTGCTCAGAACTCTCCAATGCCCTGTGGTCAAGATGAAATTCAAAGTCCTCACCAGGTACCCTCTCAGCCCATCTCCTGTTTTCTGTCTCAGCCACCATTCCAGCAATGGCCTCCTTTTCATTTTTGGAACATAAGAAGTGTGCTCCTACTGCAGAACTTACTTTTCCTTCACCTGGCATGTCTCTCCCCACATAGCTGATGGATTCCTTGATCACTTTTTTCTGTTGCCTCTGTCTTCAAGTCATTTGGGCAGAGAGGTCCTTCAAATGGTTTTACCCTAAAAAGCATCTTCATCTATACAATCCTTCTTTATTCCCTAACTGTGCTTTCCTCCTCTTCAGAGTTCTTATCACAAATGACATAACATGCATTCATGTGTTTATGTTTGTAGTTTATGTCTGTCCTCTACTAAAACATAGCCTCATAAGAGCAGATGCCCTATTTGGTTAACTGCCATTTCCCTGGAAACTTGAGGGTACCTGGAAGATAGTAGGTACTCAACAAATACCCATCGAATAAATGAACAAAGGAATGACTGAGTCTAGCAAAGTGTATTTAAAACCCTACAGTTTTAATCCATGGTTTTCAACCTTGGTTGTTCATTAAAATCCACTGAGGAATTCTGAAGAATACTGTTGTTCAGACCACACCTTAGACCACTTAAAATAGAATTTCTTGGAGTGAAGCCCAGGTATTGGTAGTTTTTAAAAGCTCCCTAGATGTTCCCAACATATAACCAAGGTTGAGAACCATTGCTCCCAAGCATAAAAAATAGTCTTGTGTTCTAATAGTGTGTTTGTATTTCCAGCTAATACCTTGTCAGCTAAGTGCCTTGTGCATTCAGTTGCTTAATAAATACTTTTTGATCGGTTGACTTAGAAAATGACCACTTTTAATGCATAAAATAGTTTGTACACTGGGATACCTCAATACTATCATTTTTACTTTGTTGAATTTAGATCTGTACCTTGTATGGGGACTGGAACCACAAGAATTGTGTAGCTACTCTCTACAAGGTACGCTGCCAGTGACTAAAGATACAAATCCTATTTAATATCCATGTAATGACGATAATATTTTTCATATGGTAAACCAATGTATTTTTTTTATTTCTTGCAAATCATTTTGCCCTGTGACTACCCGCAGATTGAATCAGAGGCATTTATTGCTTCAGGGGAAGGCAGATACTGCCTAAAACAAAGACAACTTTGTTCAGTTTTGAGGAGCAGATCAGCTTTGTTAAGCTCAGACGAGACAATAGTCTTGAAAGTTAAGCTTGTGGAGAGAGAAAAGAATTTGATAAATACCCAAAGTTTCTCTTTAAATATAAATGAAAAAAACTTGCAGGAATAACCAGCAATTTCCCAAACTTTTTTATTTCAGGAACTCTTTGCAATATTAAGCATGATCAAGGCTCCAGAGTATTTTCATTTGTTTACATGGGCTACATCTATCAACAGTTACCATATTTATATGTTAAAATTGAGAAGTTTAAAAATATGTATTGATTCATTTTTATAATAACAATGTTAAACCCATTACATGCTAACATAAGCAACATATTTTTGTGAAATAATTACACTTTCCAAAACAATATATAAAGAGTGACTTCCTTTTGTATGGTTTTTGCAAATCTTTTTAGTGTCTAGTTTGATAGAAGACATTTGGATTTATATCTGCTTCTTAATTCAGTCTGTTTCTGTCTGCTGTTTGGTTGAAGCATATAAAGAAAATCCAGCTTCACATATATATATATACTTCAAAAAGGCAAAGTATATTAATAGCCATTTCAGATTATTGTGGAATTCTACTTTGATACCACACAAATCCTTACAAGTGATAGTTTCTTAAAGTTTAGTTGCAATGTGTAATCTGAAACCATAGCAGTGATTTTTCATACTTTGCTATATTAAACTTAATTGATCCACCTTCTGCTTTGAATAGATCTTTGACTCGTATATGTTTTTGTAACATCATGCACTGGGCATTTGGAAAACATTGGTTCACTAAACTATACCGATCTTTCAAATGTTGATATATTTCATTACTCAATATCAAAATATCACATTTGTTAATATCACCACTCATCAGAAATGTCTTTAAGTATTTGGAAGTAAGTTTACAGTGATGAAAAAAAATTTCTAAAATTTTAACATTCACTTGAAAGCGCAAATGTTATTGGTAACAAATGCTCTCAACTGTTTTTCTTGAAGTGGCAGGCTTGCTTTAATCATTTTCAAGAAAATATCTCCCAAATACATATGTCTTAATAACTATAGTTTATCTGTCAGTCATTCTTTCAAATAAGAGTGGCATTGCATAAAAAACAGAAACTAGCTGAGAAAAGTCACAACGTGCTTCTGTTCCTTGAGAAAACCATTGTGGTCCAGTATGTAGCAGAAGTACTCTGTGTAAACCTTCTGTCTTGCTACATAAGATAGTGAAAAGATGTATACTAAAGGCTTGAAATTGAACAGCATTTATAAATTTTTAATGCTTCATCAAGGACATTCTTTTATGAAACTGACTTTTTTTTACTTTAAGTGGATGGTGTTAAAAAACACAGTGACATAGTGATTAATAGTGTTTAGCACCACTGACTTGATTGTAACTAAGTTGCTAGCAATTTTGCCCACCACTGTTTTTGCAACATTAGTGAAGAATGTCAATACATTTTTTAAAAGGCAGATAGTGTCTTAGTATTTATTGAAATAGTTTTGTGCCTCATAGACTGGCTGTGGTCTCAGAAACGCCTAGCAGTAGGCATACCATACTTTGAAGACTGTTGTTCTAGAAGAGTCATAGAGGATGTGATATAAATGAAATCCCCTTCCTTATGGGCTTCAGGAAGAAGAGAAGCATTTCTGATCCTTTGAGTGTGGAACAAAAAGGAGAGAGGAAATAACTAGCAGGTGTGGAGACAAAGGGCAGAGGCATGGTGTTTGTAACAACTAGAAAGATCTCAGGGAAGTTTCCCAAGCAATACGCTTTGTTTCTCTTATTATTTCCTAGAAAACCCAGAAAAAATGTCAATTTCCTGAGAAAACTTGGATATTTAACATGGCATAGGTCCTACATGGTGCTGCCCAAGATGTAGATTTAAAATGGTTAGTGCAAGACATCATATTTATTAGTGAAATATCTACTCTCACCACTCTTACTCAACATAATACTAGATGCTCTAGCTACTGCAATAAAGCAAGAAAAATTAATAAAAGGCATGCAGATTGAAAAGGAAGAAATGAAACTGTCTCTATTTGCAAATGACATAAATGTCTACATAGAAAAACTTAAGGAATTTATCAAACAACAGCAACAAAAAGGTCACTAGATACATCGTTGACATTTAGAAGTCAACTGCATTTATATCTACTTAGACATGTGAAAACTGAAGTTAAAACACAATGCCATTTACAATTATGTCACAGAAGAAGATTAAGTACTTAGGTATAAACATAACAAAACATAGAATCTGTATGCTAAAAATTACCAAATGCTGATAAAAATAAATCAAGCAACACCAAAATTAATGGAAAGACATGCCATGTTTGTGAACTGGAAGGTTCAACATAGTAAAGATATTATTTCTCTTTAAATTGACTTATAAATCAGATGAAATTTCTGTTAATAGAATGTTATGCCAGAAAGTTTTTTGTAGGCATAGATAAACTTATTGAAAATTTATCTGGAAAAGCACAGGCCCTAAAAATATTCAGAAAAGTTGACAGAAAAGAAACTTGACAGAAATGAATAAAGTGGCAAGGATTAGTACCTGATATTAAAATTTACTATATAGCTTCTGTATCAGTGAGGGACAAACAGTAGAACAGAATAGAGTACCCAGAAATAAATCCACACCAATAAGTGCACCTGATATTTTTCCACAGAAAGCAAATTGTGAAAAAATAGGCTCAAAAGAACTAATAACTTAGTAAAATATAACAATTTTAAATCTGACCATGAGTGATTTTTAAAATTTTAAATATAATTAACAATTCAAAAAATTCACTCTCTTAAAGTATACAATTCAGCAGCTTTTATTATATTTATCAAGTTGTACAATTGTCACTACTATTTAATTCCAGAACATTCCCATCATCTCCAAAAGAAAACCTTCTACCCATTAACAGTCATTGTTCATTTCCCCCTCACTCAACCCCTTTTAACCACTAATCTACATTCTCTCTATGGATTTACCTGTTCTGGGTATTTCATATAAATAGAATCACACAATATGTGACTTTTTGTGTCTGGCTTATTTCACAGGCCAAAAAGGACTAGGGAGGCAGCCCCAAGACTCAAAGTGGTTTCAGTACCCACCACTTCCACTCTGATAAGGGGATGATGGATAAATTCACTGAGGATTTTTATGGCCCTGGAAAGAATTCCCAAATGGACTGAAAAACTGACCATTTATTCAAAAGTGAATGAGTTAATCTAAAAGAGAATGTTTTAAACCAAACAAGACTAGGACACACATACTGGCCAGTTAGATTTTTCTTCCCCTTTCATGGGGGAACAGGAAGTCTCCAAAACAGAGTGAGATCAGATATTTTCCATAAACCCTGACTCAGAGGGATCACATACTGTAACATCTTACCTAAATCAAGCTCTACAAATTTGTGTACTTATAAAGCAAAGCAAAACAAAAGTTTCCAATTTTCAGTGACTCTTCTTTACAAACTCCTAAATCTCCCTACTCAAAATTCAAAACACTTTTAAAAAAAGATAGCATTAAAAAAACCTACAACCAGTAGTCAACTAGCATACTACTTACATGTGACTTAATAACTAGCTAGTGTTTATTGAATATCTACTAGGTCCCAGACCCTGAGTTAAGTATTTTTCAAGTATCACCTCATTCCATTTTATCCATCAGTTTAGAGGAGGGCTAAGTAAACCACACAAAACACACCCTGAGTCAGAGACAGAACCCAATTCAATCTTTTCTGCTGGCTTCCAGAACCCATGCTTTTAACCACTATACCATTCTGTCAACAAAATATTCACACCTACAAAGTTCTGGTCTTCAGACTCTGTTATGGCTGAAAGGAGAACCAAAATGGAAAATAAGAAGAGGGCACCTCAAAGTAGCTGATTTTATTGGTCAGACGTATTAGTTTCTTTTATTTTAAATAGAAGGGAGTAAAACAGAATAAAATGTATTCTTAATGCCATGTGCATGATACTTCAAGAAACATATAATAGTTTATTATTAAATTCCTAAATAAGAAACAAACAGAGAGAAAGTGTGTGTATGTGTGCCTGTGTGTGCTTGCTGAGTTTTCTTGATAGTACTGACATATTATTTTATTTTGAAAAGGTAATTTTTAGCTGGGCTTGGTGGCTCAGCATGTAATCCCATGCCTTTGGGAGGCTGAGGTGAGTGGATTGCCTGAGCCTGCGGGTTCGAGACCTGCCTGGGCAGCGAGACCTCATCTCTACAATAAATCAAAAAATCAGCTGGGTGTGGTAGAGCATGCCTGTAATTCCGGCTACTTGGAAGGCTGAGGTGGAAGGATCGCCGGAGCCCAGCAGGTCAAGGCTGCAGTGGCCGGGAGCGGCCACTGCACTCCAGTCTGGGCGACAGAGTGAGACTCCAACTCAAAAAAAAAAAAAGAAAAGGTAGTTTTTGCAATTAATTGACCTCGGGGGAATTTTAGTGATAGAACTTTCAATCTGTAGGTCATGTAAAAAAATTAAGCCACGTTTCTTTTGAGATTTACAACCAAACTTAAGTAACACAGGTTGTTATGGGTTGAACTGTATGTTCCCAAAAAAAGATATGTTGAAATACTAACCCTCGGTACCTTAAAATGTGATTATATTTAAAAATAGGGTCTTCACAGATGTAATCAAGTCAAGGTGAGGTGTTTAAGGTAGGCTTTAATCCAAATATGACAGTGTCCCTATGAAAAGAAGAACATTTGGATGCAGTCAGATGGAAAAGATGTCATGAGACAGGAGCAGCTGAGATTGCAGTGATACGGTCACAAGCCAAAGAATGCCAAAGACTGACACCACCACCAGAAGCTGGAAGAGGCAAGGAGGAATTCTACCCAGAGTCTCAGAGGGAACACGGCCCTGCTGACACAATGATTTCAGAATTCTGGCCTCTAGAAATGGAAGAGAATAAACTTTTATTATTTGGAAGCCATCTAGTTTGTGGTATTTTGTCATGGAAGCCCTAGGAAACTGACATATAGGGATTCAGGCAGGAAGGGGTAATGCTGTGGGAAGATGATCATGTACCAGAGAAAAGGAGAAGAGAAATACCAGTGACATGGGAAAGAGGTGATGTGTTCTGGAAAAAGAGGAAGTTTTGATGCCCCTACTTTCTTGCTTTGATTTTCTCAGAATTCAAAATATGTATGCAGAAAATGGTTCATGTGAATTGGGTATCACAGTCATAATCAAGGAAAACTACCCACAAATCTTGCTGTACATATTATAAAGTTTCATCAAAATGGGTGGTATGATTCACAAAACAGAACTAATCACGTGTCATAGTTACTAAACAGAATGTCACACAATGCATGTGCAAATGTGTGTAATTAGTAAATTTGACAGTACTGAACCTCATGAAAAAAGAACCTGCTTTGGGGAATTTCTTACTGAGTTTTTGCACTTTGGATCTCGTGTTGACAAAGTTGCTTCTAATTCCAGTGTCTCAATTAAATAACCCTAGAGTTCTTTAAATCAGAAATTTATGATGATCATAGATTTAGATAATTGTTATGGATACAACACAAGAGGAAGTCTCTATTATTCACCATAAGGATTTGCATAAAATGACCTATATAGGGCATGGGGCAGATTCTGAAGTGAGTCACCATTTTGTCCCAGGAAGGGGTGGGAAAGACGGCTTACCGAGTGACCCATAAAACAATCTTGGTGAAGGGTTGCTCTGGGGACTCTTTATTCCATTTTATCCTTGAACTAGACAGTTGATCTCCACTTACAGACTTGCTTCCTTTCAGGAGTTTGTTGCCAGGTTTTGCCTTTGCTCCCACCCAATCTCCTAGGCCCTTCTGTTCTTTTAACTCGGGGAAAGATTGGGTGCCTCTACCTGGAACAAATTCTGCCTGTACTCCCTAGGGAGATGATATTATGCTTTGCCAACTGTGACAATGCGAGGGTCATTTTTGTATTTCCATTTTGGGGAGACAGTCTTTTTTAAATCTGTGATACAAATTGTCACCAGATTCTGCTTCCATTCTGTGGTTCAGTGCGTATGCTTTCAGATGAACTTAAAGTCATGCCATTGAACAACTAGTTGATACAGAACAATTTTCTTATATGGCCATGTTAATATCTCAGAACTTTAGTGAGTGTCTAATGAGGCCATTTTTAAAAATTGGTCTCTTTTATATTAAGAATGAGAAACTCATTCACACTAGCATTTTTTTTCTGAATTTATGAGAATCTTTATTCAACCTTTTCTCCAAGAAATACAGCAATTTACTAAAAGTGGACAAGCAATTTATGGAACAAATTTTAAAATGGGTAAGGAAAGCACAAAATTATGGAGGAGTACTGACCTCTGGATATCATTTTGTTCAAGAAATGGACATCATCCAAGAAATGGTTGGGCTGCACCTAAACCATCTATATTGAGTTACTGTCTATTATATTTTTAAAAGGTACCCAAAAAAGAAAAATGTAAAACCTCTGTAGATAGCCAGTTCTGGATTTAATGCTGTCAATAATTTCTTCTTTATGTATAAACTGGTTTCTTCCTACTACAATTTAAGATGTTTCCTCTTCTTTTAACCTCAGTGAAAATGGAGAATAACTAGTTATCCTTTTTAGAGGATAAATTCACATATAATACATTCCCATCTTAGAGACTATATAATAAGAGGGAGGACCTCCAAAACACGGAATTATTTTTTGAAGGGTAGGTCTCTTGTAATACGGGCTTCTCCTGCTAAGTAAGTGTTCTAGGAACCCATCGGCATAGTGTATCAGCTAGCATTGTTGTGAAAGACTGAGTTTGGCTTCAGTGAACTCTTTTTTTTTTTTTTTGAGATTCTTTCAATGCATTTGCCCATTTCATGATGGACAATTTATGAGCACACTGCCCACACCATGCTGAGTGTTCAGCTGTTTTTGACTAAAATTGTCATGACCCCATGTCTACCCGCCCTATTCACCCGATCTCGCCCCAAGTGACTTATTTTTGTTTTCCCTGGATGAAAAAGGTCCTCAAAGGGAAATGTTTGCCGATGTGAAAGAGGTGAAACAAATAACAGCAGAAGCACTAAAAAGCATCAAAACTGAGGAGTTCAAAAACTGTTTTGAGCAGTGGAAAGAGTGTCTTGATAGATGTATTGCATCAGAGTATTTTAAAGGTGACTATAGTCTAAACATGTAAGAAGAAATACACAATTTTTTAATAAATAAATTTCATTTTTTGAGTCTCTCCTTATATAGTCTAGATTAGACTGTAAACATTACACTAGCATTCTTAGAAGACTGAGTGGTGGTGGGCTACACCCATGGTAATAATTGGATCTCAGGACCCTCCTAGAGTGAGCCCAAAGGCTTGTCCTAGTTCCCTTCTAGATTTTGCAGGTTCACGCTGTCACAATGGAATCACCACTTGTCCTTTTCTGGTTATGACCTTGGCTCCTCTCTCTCTCTCTCTACACATACCCATGGGTGAGTGCATCCATTTCCAAGTATGCATTAGTGGTGATGGTTCTTGGCTGAGCTCCTGGCTAACGCATGCAACTCCTCCTCCCCTTGGAACACAGACATCTCCAAATTAAAACACCCAAAGCAGCCTTATTGCTTCTTGCCCAGCCCCTACCTCTACCCCTTTCTCTATTTTCCACATTTTGGAAAATTGTGCCATGGGCTATGCCAGCTGATGATCTCTAGCTAAGACCATCACTCCATGCTTAACTAACACAGCCCAGGCTCCATCTCAGATCTGTCCCCTGCCCTGCCCCCTACAGGACCCTATCCCCCACACTCCTCTCCTTATTTGCACCCTTGCCCTCCCATCCATGTTCCACCCTGCAGCCAGGCTGATGGCTTCTCAAACTGCAAATGAGCTCATTTCACTTTCCTGCTTCACACCCTCCTGTGGTTTCCCAGGCACTTAGAGTAATGCCTAAACTTCTTATGCAGCATCCAAGGCCCTGAATGATCCATCCTTGCCAACTTCTCTGGCCTCCACTCAGGCTCCCTTCTTGCTCATTAATTTGAAGCCAGATTCCATGTTTAGCTCATGCCGATCTCAGGGCCTTTGCGCTCATGATGCCCTCTGCCCAGACTGCTCTCTGCTTGATCTTCCCATGACAAGCTCCCCAACATCCCTTAGGTTTCAGAAGAAATGGCTCCTCGGTGAAGTTCTGTGCAGACCACGCTACTAAAATCAGGCCATTGCTTCACAGTGTTCCCAATTTCAGCCCTGCTTCTTTTTCCTTTGGAAAACGCAATTGGTGATTATTTTTGCCTATTTTACATTTATTGCAGTAGAACACAATACAGTAAGGTGTGCTAATTTTAATATACAGCTTGATGAAATATTACATATCCATCCCTGTGCAAACACTACTCAAATCAAGAACAAGAACATGAATACAACTCCAGAGGATTTCCCTGTATCATTCCAAGTCCATCCCCACAGTGCCTTCCTCCTCCATTTTCAGAGACCACTATTCTGACTTCTCTCATTCTTGATCAGTTTTGTCTTTTCTGGAAATTCATAGAAATGTAATCAATCACACAGCAAGCAATCTGTTGTGTGTGACTTCTTTTACCAAGGAGAATGCTTTGAGATTCATCACGTAGCTGTGTGTAAAATAATGTGTCCTTCTTCATGACAGTGTAATGTTCAATTGTGTGATTATAACACAACTTATTTATTCATCCTTTTGTTGACAGACATTTGGGCTGTTTCCAATTTTTAGCAATCATAAATAAAACTGCTGAAGACATCTTTCTGGTGGACATAAGAGCTCATCTCTCTTCTTGGGTATATACCAACTAGGGAATTACTGGGCCATTGAGTAGGCATATATTTGCTTTGTCAAATTGTATCGGCAGTTTTAGTTTTAGTTTATTTTCATTTTTCTTTGTGTTTTCCTTAGTGGAATTAATTTCCATGAAGTTTAGCACCTGTCTATCTTTGTATCCCTAACATCCAACACAGTTTCCAACCATTTTATTGTATGAGAGGAATGAGGTGCAGACATTAAGTTATCTGGAATCATTACCTTTACCATCGATGAAAAGTGAGTTGGAATCCCAGGGGTGTCCATCACATTTTAAGCACTCAGCTAATACTTGTTAAAACAATAATCATTAGATTCTGTCCATTGAATTTCTGATTCTTCATTTCACTGATAAGTTGTGTCTCCTTGCATCTCCAGCTTGCCATGTCTCTTCATTGTACATTTTAAGTATCAATTCTCTTTGTCAAATGCCATATTCTCTTTGTGGTACTGCAAATTCCAGAAAGGACCTGAGGAAACAGTTCACTCATTCTAGCCAGACCCCCAATGTTGTAAGCAGACTCAACTCTGGCCCTCTTGGGCTTGTGACTACCCTGGGCCTTTCAAGTGTGACTGAGGATTATAATCATGTGGCCAACCCATGCTCATCACTGCAAGAGGAGATAAAGAGAGGTTGGTCAGCTGGTAGAAAGTTACAATTAGAAAGGAGGAGTAAGTTCTGGTTTCCTATTACATAGGAAGGGAACTATAGTCAACAATAAGGTATTACATATCTCAAAATAGCTAGAAGAGATAATTTTGTATATTCCTACAACAAAGAAATGATAAATATTTGAGGTGATGGATATACTAATTATTCTGATTTGATTAGTACACAATGCATACATGTATTGAAACATCATATTATTTGGGATGCAGTTGGAGACCATCATACTAAGTGAACAATCATAGAAACAGAGAACTGAATACTGCATGTTCTCATGCATAAGTGGGCTGTGAACGCTAGTCACATTTGCACATGGGTGGGATCAACAGTCAGGAGCACTGCTAATGGAGGAAGAGAAGAAGGAGAGTGGGGGGAGCATAACAACATAATGGGTACCTGGTCCACTACCAGGGGTAGTGAGGGCTAGCTAGAAGCCCAAAGTTCACCTGCATGCAGCCTACTTATATCGAAAATCCTCACTTTACCCCACAACATTTTAATAAATAAATAAATTTTTAAAACACTGCGTCATATCCCATAGGTATGCACAATTATTATTAAAAATAATATAAATATAAAAAATAAAATAAGTGAATAAATAAAATAATATCCCTAAAAAAGAGCAAACTGTATGCCAAGCACAATAGTACATCAGACACAGTACATCATTTATTGGCATTCAACACAAACATGACAAGCCTGAAAGATATTCCTACATACTATGGGTAGCTGTTTTAGAGACAACAAAACAAATGACACAGTGACAATCTGAGATAGCACAACACGGATACCATTGATCTTATTTAAAGATTTGTCCTGTTAACTATTTCTTTTTAGGCAAGATTAAATATTCATGGCAAAACAAACTTATTTGGTGTAGCTATTACACCTTACTAAATTATCACACTTTAATAAAATTGTTGACAAGTTTCAAAGTTTCTGCAACAAGTTTGAAAAATGTCATATCCCAGAGGAACAGACATAGGGACCAACCAGCCTGGCTAGACACACACCACTATAGCAAAATGTTGTCCATCAGGTCTGGGGTCAATGCATCAGGTAATCTTCTAGAGATCTAGGTTAGGCATATAAGAAACACCTTTTTTATGGTATGAAATATTCTGGATTATTCATATTTCTGATTATATACTTTGTATACTATGGTTAAATGATTCTGTCTTTCTGTGGTTAAATAATTGGAGCTGTCTTGATTTTTAGCAACTGTGGAGTTTGTGGTTAAACTCTGTTGTCTAGTTTTGTTTTAACAGCTGTGGGTGTATGCATATGTGTTTGTATATTTATAGGCGATTTTCACACAAGTTATAGGTCACTGTAACTAAGCCACAGAAACCTCTGATACTAGCCTATGTGTGGAAAGACCTCACAAGTCTTTTCCACTTCTGGTTTTCATCTTGTCCTGTGAATCACAACCATTTATAGGAACTTGAAATTGTTTCCAAGTCTCATACGCGGAGAATACAATCCTTATCATAATTTTTAGAGATAGTTCATTTGATGGCAACTGTAGAACAGAATTTTTCTCTCCCATAGAAAGCATAAAATTTAACTCTTCTACATTAACTCTTAGGTTTTTAAATTTATTCATAAGAATACATTTTTCTAGGAAATTTATAAGTACAGTTTCATTATCTCAAATTTTATTTTTCCAAATCTAAAACATTTAATCAGTCTCTAAATTGCTGACATATGTTGTTCTTATTTTGTTGTGTTTCTCAGTTTTTAATTTCATAAAAGTATAACCTCCTATAGAAATAAATAAAACCACATAAATAAAACATTTTGCATAAGTGAGAGAAAATACGTGTTAAAACTAGCAGGTCAGTGAACACGTGATGAGATTACAAGTTCCCAACCAAAGGCTACTATTTTGGCATTGGGTCTATTACAATCAAATTTTGATTATCACTATTTATATATGTTTATATAGTTTAACATTTAATTATAATTATGGATCACTCAAAATGATGTCCTTCTGTTCTCTGATTAAAATATACGGTGATATATTGATTTATTTTTATTTTATATAAAAATATTTTATTTCTCTTAATAAGTCTTATTAATTTGTTATACAAAAGATGACTGAAATTATTTTCTTAATAACATTTAATTTCAATGAGAGATCAGTCACATATTCTGCTGCTGAGAGCATAAATGGAAATCAATCTCTTTGATACACGATTTAATAGTAAGTATTAAGAGCATAAAGTAGTTGATCCTCTTTGACTCAGTAGTTGTTCTTTCAGGAATTTATGATATAGAATTAATCAGAGGTACATATAAAAAAGAGACTATAAAACACACAGAGTACTTTATTATAGTATACTAATTAGAAATTGACACTATAGGGATATGCTCACTTTTGAAACTACTTAGATAAATTGTAGAACCTGATAAAATAGTATGCAAGGGAGATTTTTCAAAATTACATAATAACAAAATATTTTAGTGTTAAGATAAAAAGTAGAATCTGATCAAAATAAGTTCTAAGGGAAGAAATATAGAAAGAAAATACAGTAGAATGTTAATAGTGCTTGTCTCTGATTGGAAGAATCATCGGTAATTTAAAAAGATGGGTTTCTAATTTTACCTTCTATCAAGTGTGTCTTATAACTTCAGTAAACCCTGAAAGTCACCTTAGGCCAGTCATAGGTTTACTGTGACAAATTAGGGTCTGGTCAATGTTTAGACTTGGGACAAATTAGAGACCATTGTATTGGTGGTAATTTCAAAAGCAGACAGTGGTTTTGGAGTTGAAGAGACCCCTTAGAGACTTCTTGGATGGCTTTAGAAATGCTAGGAAAACATTTGGGATACCTTTGCATCTTGCGGTATAGGAGCACTAATGAATAATATAATATTTGTACATTAAATGAAAGAGCCATCTGAAGGTTGGGAAAACTTGGGAAAGTCAGACTTCCTAGCAGTAGACACATGCTTGAGTGTGTTAATCTACAAAGCATCATCCATACTTCTAGAACCAGGACAACCAACAAGATTGCAATCCTTGAAGTCAGGGATGGCTACGTGACTTGCTTTGGCCAATGATATGTGAGAAAATATCACTTTTTCTTCTTTCTGGCAAGATGACATCTTAATCCAGAGACTACAGGCCTGTTCAGCCTGAAGCCCTGAGTGGGCACAACATGGAGCAGAGACTCTTGCTCACTCAATGTGAACATGGAGAGTGAGTAAGAGGGAACAATTGTCTAAAGCCAGTGAGATTTGGGGTTTTCTGTTACTGCAGTGTAACCTGACTGATATATTCTGACTGTACATTAACCTTTTGAAATAGGTGTGTTCAGGAAAAAGTGTACAGAAACTGAAATTTAGTAAGTCAAATCTCTTATACATACTCTTGTAAATTATTTTGAAGAACTTACTGCAAAAAAACCCCTTTAAAAGTTAATAAAAATCTTTAGATTTTGAATCATTATTGCTTAATAAATTTTGGTATTCATAAAATTTTATAGTACCTTAGCAAATGCAAAATTACCTTTACAAATTTTTGAAAGTCCTTTAGTTAATATATAGTTTTAAAATAATATTCCTAGGTTGGGTATGATTACTCAAGCCTATAAATCCAGCACTTTGGGAGGCCGAGGTGAGAGGATTGCCTGAGCCTGCTGCTTCCAGAACAGCCTGGGCAACATGGTGAAACCTTGTTTCTACAATAAATGAAAAAATTAGCCGGGCATGATAGCGCGCACCTGTAGTTCCAGCTACTTGGAAGGCTGTGGTGGAAGGATCGCCAGGGCCCAGCAGCTCGACACTGGGGTGGCTGTGTGCATGCTGCTGCAATTCAGCCTGGGCGACAGAGTGAGACTCTAACCCCCAGAAAATAAGAATAATAATATGTCTATCAAGTGATACTCTATATTTATTGAAAGGAGAATTTATTTTTCTTTTTGTTAATATGTTTAAAAGACTCAGAGCATCTTGGGGAAATTGCTGAATTTAGGGCTGAAGCAGGAAAACCACAAGGTGTGTGGCAGGAGCATTTTGCAGTACCCAAGGGTAAGGAAGTAAATAAATAAATAAGTGGATGGATGGATAGATGAAAGAAGACATATCAAAGGGAAAAGGAGCAAATCTGAAAAGGCTCCCAATGACCATATCTGGTATAGTTTGAGCAACAAAATAAATAACATATGACTGGATTATAATCTAAAAAATAAGATAAACACTTAAGAGTTCATAATGACAAAAGTGATTAAATAAGTAAATAAATGAATGGGGTCATATCAAAGGAATAAAGAACAAACCTAAAAATGTTCCCAATGACTTTTATTTTATTTTATTTTATTTTTTTGAGTCATCGTCTTACTGTGTTGCTCAGGCTGGAGTGCAGTGGCATGATCACAGTGCTCACTGCAGCCTTGGCCTCCTGGGCTCAGGTTATCCTTCTACCTTAGCCTCCCAAGTAGTCAGGAGTCTCTCTAGTCTCCTAGGGTCTATGACAGTTTCTTAGTCTTTCCTTGCTTTTCATGACCTTAAGAGTCTTGAGGAGTCCTGGCCAGGTATCCTGTAGAATGACCCCTGGTCTGTAATTATCTGTTGTTCACCTCATGGGGGTCATGCGATTTTGGAAAGAATAGGACAGAAATTAAGTGCTTTTCTTACATTTTAGGCACGTACCACCACTCCCAGATAATTTTTTGATATTTTTGTGGAGACAGGGTGACTCTAAAAGGCTATAACTGATACAATTTAAGCAACAAAATCAGTAACTTAAAGAATAAAATAAATATCCATGAGAACATACTGACATAAATTTTAAAAATCCACAAGTCCATACTGACATAAATACATGATTAAATAAACAAATTAATGGAGGAAAAAGAGCAAATCTTCTTTATAGACTAGCATCAAATAATAAGTGAAGATACTTCCCCTTCCAAGGGGAGGAGGTCTCAATTACCACCTTACTCAATCTGAGGATGGGCTAGACTTAATGACTCACTATCAAATAACAGAGTAAGGAAAAGCAGATATTATTAACAATTTTATAATTTTTTACAGTAGAGAGACCTAGCAAACACTTTGATCAAGTGATGAAGGTTAAAATCACCTGTGATGTCATATACCTTCTAATAAAATGTGAGAAAAGCACTTAACTTCTGTCCTATTATTTTCAAAATCTCATGACCCCCATGAGGTGAACAACAGATAATTACAGACCGGGGTCATTCTACAGGATACCTGGCCAGGACTCCTCAAGACTCTTAAGGTCATGAAAAGCAAGGAAAGACTAAGAAACTGTCATAGACCCTAGGAGACTGGAGAGACATGACAACGAAATGCAGTGTGGCACCTTGGATCAGATCTCAGAATAGAAATAAGATATAATGAAAAACTGTTGAAGTACAAATAGGATCTGGAGTTTAGTGGAAAGTAACGTACTAAAGTTGATTTCTTAGTTGTAACAAATGTATGATAGTAACATAGGATGTTGACAATAGAGAAATCTAGGTAGATGGTATACATAAAGTCTCTGAACTATCTTTGAAATTTTTTCATAAAATTACTTCAAATGTAAAAGTTTATTTGAAAAAAAGGACCTGTCGAATGGAGTTATTTAACTTCCATATGTACTGTACCATCATATTCATGAGTTGTTACCTATATCTTTGTATAACCAATTTCTTTGTGTAACAGTCGGTCACCAAAATGGCAGCATCTGGGTTTTGCTTCCTGCCACCTATTTCAGATAAGGGGTTGAAAGTGAAGAAACAAGAGTAGTGTATTTAATATACAATGATGGAGTATAAAAGTTTGCATTCAAATTACACAATCAATTGTGAAGTTATAGTACATGTGACTTTTAAAAGACTTTTAATCAGCACACTGATGTCTATTGAATTTAATCATATTGAACATGAAACAATTAAGACAAAAGTAATGTGGTTTTCTGTGACCTGGGCAGCATACTGTAGTTTTTGTATTTAACCAGCACACATGTAAACCTGCCTGATAAGTAAACTCTATTCAGTGGGAAAATAAACTTAAAATATTGTGTAACATGTGCAGTAGGAGATGTAACAAAGAACTCAAAAGCAAATTGAAGTGAAGAAAACCTGTGGCCTAGCAAATTGAAATTTCTCCTCCTCCAACTAATTTTGAAGTGTCAAAATTAACACTTAGATTTTTTAGCTACCTATTAGTTCCCTAAGCTTTCTCTTATATTTACATATTGTTCTGTTCATCTCTCAGTATCAAATGCAGTGCTTAGTAGCTGAAGGGTTAAAATGTAATAAGCAATTAATAATATTAAAATTTAAAAATAATTTTAAATGTTGATCATGTTATATAGCTATGTGTACTAATGCCCAAATGGATAAATGAAAAAGAATTTTTCCCTGACCTCTAAATATGAAAGCTTCCGGAGTCCTACAATCTAGAATGTTCTATTATAATTAAAATAATAAACTTGAATGATAACTCAATAAAGGAAAAGCAAAAGTTGTGTACCTTTATCGTTAATGATATTTACCTCTGTTAGAATTTTTAACTCCATCCCATTTTTCAAGGCCCATTTCTATGGTTCTTCCTTCTTTGTGACTCATTTGGTCTTCCCTATTTCCTTTTTTTTTTTTTTTTCTTGAGTTGGAGTCTCACTTTGTCACTCTGGCTGGAGTGCAGTGGCATCTCATGGCCACCCCGGCATTGACCTGCTTGGCTCCAGCGATCCTCAGTCTTCCAACTAGCTGGAACTACAGGTGCACACTACAACCCCTGGCAATTTTTTTTTTTTTTTTTTAATAGAGACAAGGTCTTGTCAAGTTGTTCGGGCTGGCCTCAAACCATGGGCTCAGGCAATCCACTCACCTTGGCCTCCCAACATGCTGGAATTACAGGCTGAGTCATTGAGCCTGGTCCCATTTCCATCCAAGAAAAAGAACTCATTTTTTAAAAAAATAACTTTCATTTACTTTGTGGTATGCACTATTTCTACCATAGTCATATTGTTGTATGTAGGTGATTCCATTTGCAGACCAGGTGATGCATTTCTTGATATTAAAGTCCACTTTTGGGGATCTTCAACACTTCCCTGTATCAATAAGAGTAAACACCCAGGGAATATTTGTGGGACAGTTGGATAAATGAATGCCGCTGTTTCTTGGAACTCAGGCCTTTGAGCATAATGTGCTTGGTATCCTCTACATCAAAAAATGTTCAGTATTGTTTCGTTTGCACCAGAAGAGCTTGTCTGGAAAACGTCTGATAAGCCAAGGTAAGAAACAACACACAACCACCGGCTCTACCTGAATTATCTCAGCCTAAAGTTATCCGATCTCGTGTTTGCTAGTGAGGCGTGTCAATAAAGTCAAACTCAAGAGTGTGCTTTGGTTTCAAGTCTCAACTGATGACAGCTGTGCCGAGTTAATTTAATGGATTCTGTGCAGATAAAGGTGAGGATTTGCAATGTTAAAAGTGTCTTCACAGGTGAGAAGACAAAGATCTCTGACATGCTGATTTCTCACAGCTCAGGTCCCTGACCCAGGTCTGGAAACACATCAAAGGCCACACCTTTCCTTCTTTTCAAGCTCTTAGTCTGCCTTCTCTCCCTTTCTGATTGCACGTCTGTACGACTCACCCGTCAAACAATGCGGTTATTATGCTCCTGGAGAAGAAGGATAATTACCTCCACGGCCAGGTGCCAGTAGTAAGTTTTCTTGTGTCCAATTACTAGGTGGCAAAACGGCTGAAGCTCTGCTTTTAAAATCTGTTTTCTTTTTTAAAAAGCCTTTACTGTCATGTTGCCAGACACTGGCCCTGAGCCCTGCTATCAACACAGGGCATCTAGCTTTGTTTTGAACCTGGGTTCTATTGTCTTTCACTCTCTCCCAACCTGGCATCTCATTATATTTCTATCTCCTTATCAGTGCCAGTGAGCGAGGGCAAATCAGCCACAGTACAGAGGGAGCTGCCGCCCCACAGTTTCCATTTCTCCAACCAAACCCAAATTGGTTTCATCACTGATCAGCTCAGATGGAGTGATAGTGACTATAAAGAGAACTGATTGGCTTGGATGAGTGAGGGTGATTTTAATAAGTAGAAAGTGAGAACACCTATGGGGCTTTTTACCTTTTGAATGGCATATCTGGAAACTCCCAACTGGCCCTTCTATCAGCCAAGATTTATAAAGGCAACAAACCCAAACACAAGACACAGGTGAATGGAGTTAAGTCCTGGTTTCAGAATACTAATTCTTATCTGGGAGACAGGTGTGTGCCATCAAATGTTTACCCCTTCCCCAGAATGCTTTTATTTGCAGCTGATGCTAATAATTATAGCCAACGTTTAAAAAAAAACTATTAATATGCCAGATATCTTCATAAGCACATATATTATCTCCTGGGTTCCCTACAGCAACTCTAATAAGGTAGTATTTTAATTTCCATTTTATAGAAGATCTTGAAGTTTGTCAAGATTAATATTACAATGTTACAAAAACTAAGACATGGCAGACGATAGGTCTGTTTCATACCAAAGTTCAAATGTTCAGTCACTCTGCTACAATGAGACCCTCTAATCTCCACAGGATTACTTAAGAGAAATCAGTGACCCAGCAGCAACAAAACACTTCAGAAACAAATGCACATAAGTTAGGGTCTAGACATTCCCACTGTAGCTGCATGACAGGTACTCAATCACTTTACGTGCCTGGTTAAGGATAAACAATCTGCCTTGTTGAGGACACCACAATTTTACCAGGAGAGTAAAGTGAGAGTTTTGGGTGTCACCTTGATGGGCTACTGGGTGCCCAGATTAAACATTATTTCTGGGTGTGTCTGTAAGAGTGTTTAATGATAATATTAGCAGTTGAACTGATGGATTCAGTAAAGAAAATTTCCTTCCCCAAGGTGGGTGGGCATCATGCAACCCACTGAAGGACTTAATAAAACAAAAGGCAGAGGAAGGAGGAATTCGCATCGTTGCTTCCTGCCTGTCTGATTAAGCTGCTATATTTTGTCTCATCTTCTTTCTACTCTTGGACTGAGATTTATATTATCAGCTTCCCTGTTTCTCAGGCCCTCAAACTTGAACTAAATCACACCACCAGCTTTCCTTGGTCTTCAGCTTGTAGATTGCAGATCATGGGTCTTCTAGTCTCCACAAACATGTGAACCAATTCTTCATATAAATCTCCCTTCATATATATATATATATTATATATATATATATCTTCCACTGGTTCTGTTTCTCTGGAGAAACCTGATTAATATACCATGTATTTCAAATAATGAAAGAACTTCACTAGCCAATAGTATTAATGTACAGAATGCTAGGAATAGTTGCTAGTTGACCCATATATTTTACCTAGTTCCTGGGATCTAGTATATGGGATTATATAACTTTCATGGTTGACAAACCCAAAACCATATGAATATGTCAGGTTGCCTGTTCCCACATTTGAATAATGCTTTTGCTTGTTATACATGAACAGCTACCGCAGGCACAAATGATTATTTTATTCTACAGAAAAGCTTAGGGTCTAGGTTAATTTTGTATTCAACTTCGATAACTGCTGGACTTTTGTGACTGAAGATTCATTAGAAGAGCTCAAATGCCATTTCTGTGACATGTATAAAGTAGAATAGACTCATTCTCATTGAATGTTTTAAATGTTTATGGCTTAGGAGGGGTAGGAACAGGGTGGAAGGGGAGCCCTTAGGCAGGAGGTCAAGGCCTAAGGTCTTTGCTGATTTAGAGAACATTAGGTCTTATTAACCTAGCTCCTAACCTCTTCCCCCCACCCCCTTTCTCTTTCTCTCTCTCTCTTTCTCTCTCTCTCTCTCTCTCTCTCTCTCACACACACACACACACATACAGAGAGAGAGAGAGAGAGAGACTCTTGTGAACTGAATGATTGTGACCCCCTTAAACCCATATGTTGAATATCTACTCATGTGATGGTATTTGGAGGTGGGATCTTTGAGAGGTAATTAGGATTAGATGAGATCATTAGGGTAGAGCCCTCCTGATTGGCAATTTTGTTTTTATAAGAGTCCTGAAAGAGCTTACTTCCTCTCTCTACCATGTGAGGACACAGCAAAAAGATGACTGTCTACGAACCAGGAATTGGGCATTCACCAAGTACCAAAGATGCCAGTGCCTTGATCTTGGACTTTCCAATCCCCAGAACTGTGAAAAATGAATGTATATTGTTTAAGCCAGCCAGTTTATGGTATATTTTAAAATAATAGCCTGAGCTGACTCAGACATGGACACACATGCTCAGCCCTTTCTCTCTTTTACATATATACACATACATGCTCACCTCTCTTTTCTCTGTCACATACACACCTCAAGCATTTACACAAGCAGAATCTTTATATAACATCCTTGTATACAACCAATATTACTTTGTGGGAAGTTGAAGGGTATTTTATTACACACTATGAATACTTAAATTTAAATGTTAGGTTCTTGTTCATAAAAGTCCTTCAGGCTCTTTGTGATGTTCTTCCATGCTCTCTCCCTTTCTCTTCCCACTCTCCTCTCTTCTGCCTTCTCCTTCATGTCCCTAAATTTCCATTCACATCCAGCAGAGAGCAGCTTAGCTATCTCTTTGTTCCTTCTTCTGCTTCCAGGGTTTCCTCAGTTATTCCTGGCATCTTTAGGAAGTTTTATTTATATTCACACTTGCAATTAAAAAATCACAAAGAAATGCATAATTATAAAGGGTAGTACTATAATATCAAGTAATTCACCTCTAATCTTGTTTAGAATTACTTAATTATGAATTCAAGTTTGTAGATTATTCTAGAAAAAAATAAATGATTCTTTATTCTATCAAAGAATTACTAGTGAGCTCACAACTTGACCTAATCTGGTCATGTGTATCTGTGTTATGTTCTTACCTGCAACATTGTAGGTGACGTCTATGCCTTGCTGACCTCTTACCTTCAGATATCTAGCTTCCAGCATTATGAGAAGATAAGCTTCTGTTGTTTTTAGTCATCCAGGTTGTGGTACTTTGAGGTACTCTGGTTCCCAATGGATATTAGATGAGAACATATAAGACAATTGGTAAATAAATAAGACAATTGGTTTTTTAGCAACTCTTTAAAAATGGTAAATCCTTTAATAATACTTTTAATTTCCTTCTCATCATTTGGCAGTTCATTCATGTTATGTTCTCTCTCAATTCAGCTAAGATTCTTACCAAAGAGGATATGTCAAAATTACAAATCATACCCTGGCTTAAATCGAATTAGGATAAGATAGCATAGTGGTTAGCACAAAGGCTGGGCTAGTAAGTCAAACAAATGTGGGTGGGTATGCATTCTTGCTTGGTCACTTACTTCCTGTGCAACTGTTATGGGTTAAATGTATCTTCCCAAATGAGATGTTGTAGTCCTAACCTACAGTACCTGTGAATGTTACTTTATTTGGAAATAAAATCTTTGCAAATGTAACCAGGTTAAGATGAAGTCATCGGAGTAGGCCCTATTCAAAATGATGGATGTCCAGAAAGTATTGTGACCACAGAGGCAGAGCCTGGAGTGATAACAGCTCAGTCCAAGGAAGGAAAATGGATTGCTGGCCATACCCAGAAGCTAGGAAGAGACAAAGAAAGACTTTATCCAAATTCTCAGAGGGAGGATGACTTTGATGACACCTTACCTTCAAATATCTATCTTCTAGAATTATGAGAGAATAAATTTCTGTTGTTTTTAGTCATCCGGTTTATGGTACTTTGAGGTACCCAGGCACCCAATGTGTGCTACAGTATGGTAGCCCCAGGAAATTATTACTCTTAGTCTCTGAATCTCCATCTGTGCAAAGTGCAAACAATAAAACTAACAATAGTACTTCCCTAATGAATTTGAGGATTCCACAAGCAGATGTATGTCACATTCTTTGCATAGTATCTGGCACGTATTAGATGCTCAGTTGATTTTATTTAAAAACGTTATCTATTATCAAACATAAACAGCTGAGGTCCCTGTACTCCAAGTGGCTATCATTTTGGGTCTCTCTCATTTATCAACCCAAAGACGTCAACCATTTCTAGAACATGTCTACTTTCGTATTTCTAACTACACAACTGCTTATAAGTGTGCATTTGTTAGTTTAGGACTACACACAGTTTATAAGAAACTTTCCCTAAATAGTTATAGAAACCATTGAATTAAAAGGAATGAACTATTAACCCTGGGCTATTGGCCATACCTTAATGTCCTTTTCACCTGTGCTGCTGCCACATGCTACCTAAAAATTTGTTAAATGGAATCTCCGTAGATCAGTTAGACCTATCTGGTCCCTTGAGCCTTGTAAGATCTGCTGCCTTCCTGTTTCTTTGGTATCTGTAACCATGGAAATCAGCTTCTGCCTTGATGCCTCTGATCAAGCCTCGCTCTGACAACACTAGAGCTAACATATTTTCTTTTTTTTTTTTTTTGAGTTGGAGTCTCACTCTGTTGCCCAGACTGGAGTGCAGTGGCTGCTCCCGGCCACTGCAGCCTTGACCTACTGGGCTTCGGCGATCCTTCCGCCTCAGCCTTCCAAGTTGCTGTAACTACAGGCACGTGCTACCACACCCAGCTAATTTTTTGTTTTATTGTAGAGATGAGGTATCGCCAAGTTGTCTAGGTGGGTCTCGAACCTGCGGGCTCAGAAATCCACTCACCTCAGCCTCCCAAGGCGTGGGATTACAGGCTGAGCCACCGAGCCTGGCTCGGGCTAACACATTTAAAGGCTACAATGTGGTATGTCTTTTTCTGGGCTTCTCTTTCTCAATGATTTCTTAATTTTCTAAAATAAGCATGCATTCTTTTAATAATTTAAGCAAATGAAATAAGATTTTTTTAATACTCAGCTCTAGTATCAAATTGAATAGTGACTGAAAGAAAGAAAACTATAAAGGAAAAACCATAGAATTATGCTTCTAATGTATAGTTGTAGAAGTATAGTATTGAGCCATAAAATTCTACACCTACAGTCTGCTTCTTTGAACCTCAGTTTTCTTATTTGAAAGTGATGGTAATAAGGACATACCTCTCAGTCCTACTGTGGAGGTTGGATATTGTGTAGACTCATCACAGGGTTTGTCATCAAGTAAGTTCCCAGCCTCCCACTTTTTTTCCCTTTACATTTCTCACAACTTTTGAGTTAAATGTCCATGGATGCAAGAGAAAATACAGTCCCAGCCTTGTAGGTAATGATGTAATTTGAATTTTCTTTTTTTGGAAGGTAGCTTCCGAAGTAACTCCAAGTGACCTCTGCCTTCTGATTCACACCCTTATGTAATTTTCTTCCCTTTATTGTACACTGACCCTAGTGACTTGCTCCTAAAGAAATAGAATGCAGAACATTTGATGGGCATTATCTCTGAGATTAGGCTACAAAAAGACTGCAGCTCCCATCTTAGACATCCTTTCTTGTTTTTCACTTACTCTACCCGTTCAGCTGCCATGTTGTGAGCTACCCAAATGAGAGGCCCATATGTCAGGAAAGGGTGGGTAGCCTCCCACCAATAAGAAAATGGACACTTCCCTAGCTGAACCTTTAGACAACTACTACCCCAGCTGATATCTTTTTGCATTCTTGTGAGAGACGCAGCCAGAGGCACCCCACTAAGGCACTTGGATTCCTGACTTGCAAAAACTCAGAGACAATGAACACTGATGCATTAGGACATTCAGTTTTGGTATGATTTGTTAAGTAGCCACAAATAACTAATGCAGATCAACATATTTTCATGGACTTACTCTCTCCTACTTTTCTTCTAATCCTTCTCATTGGTGACAACCAAGAAGAATTTGCTAAATTACCAAAACTAATGGCAATGTCAGAAGATGCATGGAGATAGCAAATGAGTGCAAGCAGCAATTGGGTAATCACTTCACCAACCAATATATGTGACCAAGACCACTGATTTCTTTCTAAACCATTTTGTGGAGATATGATTGGCATGCAAAAATATATATCACTGACACTTTAAAACTCAAATCTGGCTGGGTGCGGTGGCTCAAACCTGTAGTCCTAGCAGTTTGGGAGGCTGAGGTGAGGGGATTGCCTGAGCCCACGGGTTCGAGAACCGCCAGGCAAACTTGGTGAGATCTCATCTCTACACTAAATGAAAAAATTAACTGGACGTGGTAGCGCATGCCCATAGTTCCGGCTACTTGGAAGAAAGAGGCGAAAGAATTGCCTGAGTCCAGCAGGTCGACACTGGGGTGGCCGTGAGCGTGCCACTGTCCTCCAGCCTGGGCAACAGAGTGAGACTCCAACTCAAAAAAAAAGTCAGCCAAACCTCCCCCCCCAAAAAAACTCAGTCTCTCCCATGTCTGCAACTAGGGGCAAAAAAGAAAAGAACAATGGGTTTGGAAGAGCTTTTGCCTCAGTTGTCACATATTTTACTCCTATGCAAATAATAACATTAAGTAATTTTGAAAAAAGTGGTTAAACTATACAAAATTCCAATGAGTATTTTTGGCTTTGCTTAATTAAAAACAATACAAATACACGCTTGCTCAACTCATTGTCACATGTGTTAATGTCCCAAAAAGCAAAATTCTCAGCAATTTATTCATCAAGCAATATAGGAAAGTAAAAAGCAAATTTCTAGATCAAATATTTTAGTTAATTATTTAAAAATAGTCACACAATAATACAGAGAACCCCAAATCATACTGATTTTATTGTTGCTGTCACTTTGGACTCTAAGAACAAATGTCCTCTTGCTATGCTTTCCTTGGTAACAGCCACTCAGAGAGATTCTGAGAGTACAACCTTCCCCAATTTTCATAGAACTTGTAGAGTTTTTCTTAATTTTCATGTCTGAGTTCAGAATTGAGAATGTAAGAAAACATTATCTGTAGAAAAATATTTTCCATAACTAGTCCTACAGTGTAATTATATTTAAATGACCAGCAAAAAAGAAAATGAGAGGTTCTTTTTGCCTTCATCAAAAAGAGAAAAGCAAGGAATTAATAATATTGTAACCCCATGGCTGACCTTGGGAAAACAGAACTAGACTGCAAAAATCAACATGTTCCTCTACTGAATGAGTCCGAAGTCCAGGGAAAGAAAGAATAACAAGAGTCAACAATTAAGTGGTTAAAGAGGCAAAAGAAAAGCAGCCCTATGAATGAGTTCAATGGAATAAATAACCTGCCAAAATTGACCCATCAGCCAAGGTGTGCCTCCATTTTGATCAATCTCATAGTGTTGTTTGGGGTGTTAAGATAGCTCCCCAGAATGGAACTGGGCACACACGGCATTGCCCATGGACTGTCTATTTTCTGAATCTTGGACTTTGAGATCTTGGCCACAGCTTCCTGGATAACGCTCTCTGCTGGTATCTGGTCAAAGTGTGAAGAGAGATGGGGATCTTCACCTTCCACTACTTTGCCAGCTCATCGAGCAGGAACACCATAAATGTTTATGTTGAGTCCAAAAGATTTTTGTTTAGCTACAAAAGGAATTCCTATTCAAAAGACATAAAAAATTATATAAGGCAGTCTAAACATAGTTTCCTTTGGTTTTTAAACTTGTTCAGTCTCCTCCGTGTAACTCCTTGTGAGTCAGTTTCTAGAATAAGCCCAGGTACTTGGCCAGGTACCTGGGACAAGTCTTGCCAATTCTCTTCTATACTTTCTTCTTAACAATTACTTATTGCCCCAAACCTAACTGTAACACGTAGCACCAAATCTGAGAGGGCTTACGCATAAATTTCTTTATCCAAAGAAGTCACCCGGAGGTCCAGTAATAATATTTGTTTATTAGAACTTACAGAAGGCACCTATGGCGGCCGGGTTGGTGAAGAAAGAATCTTCACCTTGAGAGTAAAGCAGACAGTTTCATAGTTAAGCAAGTTCATTAAGTGGTTAAAGAGGCAAAAGCAAAGCAGCTCTATGGATGAGTTCAATGGAATAAATAACCTGCCCAAATTGACCCATCAGCCAAGGTGTGCCTCCATTTTGATCAGTCTCATGGTGTTATTTGGGGTGTTGAGATAGCTCCCCAGAAGGGAACTAGGCACATATGACATTGCCCATGGACTGTCTATTTTCTGAACTTTGGACTTTGAGATCTTGATTATTCAACTTGCTACATGGTGGTTACAATCACAGTGAGTAAAGGTGCTGCCCACATTGCTCTGCTCAATTACCTGCACCCTGTGACTCTTTACCCTTATCCCCACTTTGTTTGGTTACCCTACACATATAAGAAGTGTGCACAGCCTCCAAAATGTATGCGTGAGTGTTAGGTTCTACATGCCTGTGTGACTATTCATGGAAACATTGTCATGGAGGAAAGCACTGGAAGAGGATTCTGGTAACTTAGAATTTCACAAGCTGGAAGGGCACTTAGGAACTTTGGTTATAACACATTTTCAGTATTTGATGTAATGAAACATACACCATACACAAATGAAGTTTAGCACTCAAATCATTTAAAAGTCCTTCTACATATTATTAGAAAGGGTGATTTCATCCAACATGTTTCTTAAATCAACATGCAATGAAGTCTAAAGTGAGGTCAACCTGTTTAACAGTTGACACCCTCATGGAAATAATAGAGAGGAGGTGGAGAGAGCATAGGATTAGTATTTATTACGTTTCTATTAACATTTTGTAGTTTTATGTAGATTTCCTGGGTCATGATTCTCAACTTCTCCAGAGAGAGGGGTGAAGCTTGGTGCTGGAGATATAAAGTAAGAATTACAGGATTTATTCTCAAGTCTCTGAGGTGATACTTCTGCAGACTTTTAGACAAATTCATCTGTTCATTTTCCAAATATTAAAAAAAATGTAGAATAAGGTATATAGTCTTTTCTTTCTTTTTTTCTTTATTTTTAAAGATGTGGGGTACAATTCAAGGTTAAGTATACAAATGTTCATTATGTAGGTACCCTTGTTGATGAGGTGTGCCCCTCCTTCCCCTAGCAGTTTCCCTCAACTGCCAATCCCATCCCCCTCCCCTGATATTTTCCCACTACTGCCAATCCCTTTCTTATAGTATTATAATTGTTCAAGGTCTGCTTATGAGTGAGAACATATGGTACTCTGTTCTTTGTTTCCGTGATAGATCACTAAGCATGATCGACTCTAAATCCATCCAGGTTGCTGCAAACTCCATATGTTTGTCCTTCTTTATGGCTGCATAATATTCCATTGTGTATATGTACCACATTTTTTTAATCCAGTCTGGCTTCAATGGGCAGCATGGTTGGTTCCATGTTTTTGCTATTGTGAATAGAGCTGCAACAAACATATATGTGCAGGTATCATTTCTGTAGAATGATTTGAATTCTTTTGGGTATATTCCCAATAGGGGAATTGCTGGGTCATATGGAAAGTTAATTTCTAGTTCTTTCAGAAATTGCTACACTGTCTTCCAAAGAAGTTGCACTAGTTTGCATTCCCACCAGCAGTGTAGAAGCATTTCTTTTTCTCCACATCCTTGCCAGCATCTGTTGTTGTTTATTTTATTAATGATGGTCATTCTTACTGGAGTTAGGTGGTATCTCAACGTAGTTTTGATGGTGTGTAGTTTCTTATAGATAAAACTTTTGTGTGTTATTTTATCAGAAAATGCACGTATTGAGCCAATAAATTGTTGTTGTTGTTGTTGTTGTTTGAGTTGGAGTCTCACTCTGTTGCCCAGACTGGAGTGCAGTGGCATGCTCCCGGCCACCACAGCTTCAACTTGCTGGGCTCCGGCGATCTTTCATCTTCTAAGTAGCTGGAACTATAGGCGCGCGCTACCACACCCAGTTAATTTTTTGATTTATTGTAGAAATGAGGTCTCACTAACTTGCCCAGGCGGGTCTCGAACCCATGGGCTCAGGCAATCCACTCACCTCAGCCCCCCCAAGGTGCAGGATTACAGGCTGAGCCACTAAGCCTGGCTTAATAAATGTTTTAAAATCACATATTTTGCATTCTCATTACTAAGCATTAGATATTGTATTGCAGTCGAATAATCTTTAAAATAAACATCGAATGATGAACTTTTTACATTTAAATAATAATATATAATGTCAAAGAGGTGGTTTTAAGGTATTCCTAAACTGTCTATATATATTTTCACATACTTAAATGTATGTGTATATCATATAAATCATATAAACAATGCTTATGTACTACTGTTTTGTATTAAAAGTACTGGATATATTTATACCTTCATTTACATCTACATCTTTATTTACATCTACCTCTATCTATCCATCTACTTCTATCTATTCCCTCTTCTGGGAACCCATAGCATCTTCTGAAACCATTACATTAACTGCCTCTCTCTCTCTTTAATATTTATCTTTCTCCTTTGACTGCTTGTTTCTTGAAGGCAGGATCTGTGACTTCTCTTAGTATTGAATCCACAATTACTGATATAGTGTCTGGAGTCTAGTAAGTGTGGATTAAGTGTTTTGAAAAAAAGCAAAGTGTGGTTCTGGGTTTATCAATAATCAAATGCTGATTTCACATAGGATCCAGGGTTTTGAAGGATGACCTCATAGTATAAATTTTAAACTGTTTGCATGCATATACTATAGCACTTCCTGACTTTCTTGAAACTTGCAAGGAAAGTGTTTTTCTTTCTACTAGAAAATCTGTATTCCTTTAATCTACTGCTGTGTAACAAGCTACCCCAGAGAAACTTAAACCAATCACTTTATTTTCCTCATAATTTTAGGAGTCAAGAATTTAAGAAGGTCTTGGCTGTGTTCCATGTGACTTTAGCCATGTGGTAACTGGGGCTGGTGAAGTCACTTCCAAGATGGCCTTTTTACACACACGTCTGGCTCCTTGTGCTTTTCCTCTCTCTTTTCTCTTTCTCTCTCCGTGTGATATTTCATCTTACAGAGTCACTCCTATGGTTTAGGTATCTCACAGCATGGCAACTGCAGTCTGAGTATACCTTCTTATATGGTGGCTCAGGGTTTTAAGAGTAAGATTTTTGAAACAGCAAGGTAGAAGCTGCAAGGTTTTTATAATTTCACATGGGAAGTACACTGTGTCACTCACTTTTGCCACATCCTAGCGGCCAAGCAAGTCACAGAGCTCACCCAGATTCAAGGATTGAAGGTGAATATATTTTGTGGAGAAGGGTTGGGCATATAGCAAATGTTTAACACATTTTTAGGGCATGATTGAATTAATTAAGGAAAGAAGAAAGACTCCAAAATTTTTTTAGTGATGCTATATGCCTGTTATTAATAGTCTGCATTTTAAATGGGTCAATAGATTTTATCACATTAATATATTATATTCTGTATACTTAGTGCAATTCTCCTTATAGGAAAAAAATGCAGCAATGAAAATACGTTTAAGCCGGGCTCGGTGGCTCAGCCTGTAATCCCGTGCCTTTGGGAGGCTGAGGTGAGTGGATTGCCTGAGACCGCGGGTTCGAGATCCGCCTGGGCAACTTGGTGAGACCTCATCTCTACAATAAATCAAAAATTAGCCGGGCGTGGTAGCTCACGCCTGTAGTTCCAGCTACTTGGAAGGCTGAGGCGGAAGGATCGCCGGAGCCCAGCAGGTCGAGGCTGCGGTGGCCGGGAGCGGCCACTGCACTCCTGTCTGGGTGACAGAAAGAGACTCCAACTCAAAAAAAAAAAGAAAAAGAAAAAGAAAATACATTTAACTCTGCTCAAAACTTGTCATACTATATACATGGATTTTATTTTTAAAATGTGGGCAGAAAGCTGGGCTCGGTGGCTCAGCCTGTAATCCCGCGCCTTTGGGAGGCTGAGGTGAGTGGATTGCCTGAGCCCGCGGGTTCGAGACCCACCTGGGCAGCGAGACCTCATCTCTACAATAAATCAAAAAATCAGCCGGGCATGGTAGCGCATGCCTGTAGTTCCAGCTACTTGGAAGGCTGAGGCGGAAGGATCGCTGGAGCCCAGCACGCGAGGCTGCAGTGGCCGGGAGCGGCCACTGCACTCCCAGTCTGGGCGACAGAGTGAAACTCCCAACTCAAAAAAAAAAAAAAAAAGTTTGTTAGAGAGGCACAAGGAGGTTTATGTTGCTGATACAGTACAATATAATTTTAATTCTCTCTTTATCCGTTCTCTTTTCAAAATCTTATGATGGCAGTTATTCCTTAGAAAAGCATTGTCCAGAAAGAGTTTACCTGGTATATAATTTTATATTACCTAGTGGCCACATTTTTTAAAAGCGTTGTTAAAAGAGATCTTTAGACAAATTGAATAGAGTTTAATTGAGCAAAGGATAATTTAAGAATTAGATAGCCACCTGAAAAAGGCCAGTGAAGTGAGTTACGAAACTGCCAGACTGCTTACAGCTCTGCATCTGCCTCATTTGAGCACGGTTTGAACGGTTGGCCACCTGTGATTGGCTGAAGCTGTGCTTAGAGCAAGAGTAGATTACAGTCTGTTTACACATCCAGTAAGGTTACAATTCACTATATACAGATAAACCTTTAGGCCAAACCTAAAATATGTAAGGAGGCAGCTGTAGGCTAAACTTAACTTAACACAAGTAAAGTTAATTTTAGCGATATGTTTTATTTAACCCAATATGCCTAAAGTATTATCTCTTCAACATGCAACCAATGTTAAAAATTATTAGTCACTTATTTTACATTTTACTCTTCATACAAAATTTTTGAAATCTGTGTGTATTTTGCACTTATGACACATTTCAATTTGGACCAGTCACATTTTGGATACTTAACAGCCAGGTGTAGTTAATGGCTACTGTATTAGACAGCACAGGGCTAGAATTTCTCTTTCCCCCATCTCACCGCCTTCAAAATTCTTTAAAAAAAATTTTTTTTAATTGATATATCATAGTTGTACATATTTTGGGGGTGCATGTGATATTTTGATATTTGTATACGGTATGTAATGATCAAGTCAGGGTCCTTGGGATATCCATCACCTCAAATGTTTATCTTTTCTTTGGTAAAGAAATTAAATATTCTTGTTAAGTGAATATTTGTGAAATCAAATTAATATTCAAATATTACCATTCTTTTCTCCTAGCTGTTTTGAAAATACAATAACTTATTGTTAACTATAATTTTCCCACTTTACTATTGAATATTAGAACTTACTCCTTCTGTCTAACTGTATTTTTGTACCCATTAAGCAACTTCTTTTCTTCCCCCCACCCACTTCCCTTCCCAACCTCTGGTACCCACTCTCCACCTTCCAGAGATCTGCTTCTTCAGCTCCATGTATGAGTGAGGACATGCGATATGTGTCTTACTCTTCTTGATAATTCTTGCCTTCAAGGACTTTTCTCCTCTTCTCTTTCTTGCCCTTCTTTTTGTTATGTAAGTTAACACAGTTGGGCTTTTTTTCTTTCTCTTTTTCTTTTTTTTTTAGTGTCATCACATCTGACACAGTAATGCAGCTTTATTCTTGTTCCTCTGAGTCTAGAGTTTAAGCAGTTCCAGACTGGAGCGCAGTGGCCGCTCCCGGCTACCGCAGCCTCAACCTGCTGGGCTCCGGCAATCCTTCCGCC